>NC_045546.1:86227108-86367108 GCF_009769535.1 Thamnophis elegans
ACAACTGTCTTGCTTAGCAACAAAAATTCTTGCCTCAACTGTGGTTGTAGGTTGATGACTACATATTACAGAGATAGATAGATAGATAGATAGATAGATAGATAGATAGATAGATAGATAGATAGATTGATTGATTGATTGATTATAGATAGATAGATGATAGATAGATAGATAGATAGATAGATAGATAGATAGATGATAGATAGATAGATTATAGATAGATAGATAGATAGATAGATAGATAGATAGATGGATGGATGGATGGATGGATGGATGGATGGATGGATGGATGGATGGATGGATGGATAGATAGATAGATAGATAGATAGATAGATAGATAGATAGATAGATAGATAGATAGATAGATAGATAATTAAAGAACTTCCAAACATTTTGCCTCTTCAGGTTGATTTTAAAATATTAAGCCATAACCACAATATCAATAAAATGTCAGCAAGTTTAAATCAATAGGCAGTTTCAGAGCAATGGATTCAACATTTATCTGTTATAAACTTGGCTTAAGTTGTTGTTAATAGTTAGAAGACTAGTTTGACAGTGATTTTTGTTGTGAGAACAAGCCCTATGCAAGTATGGTATCTAATTTCCATCAGTCATTAGATATTGTTCCCCATTCATTTCCCCAGCTCTGTATGATGGTTTTGACCATTTGGTATGAAAAAATACTTGTCTTCATCTGATTATTCCTGATTATTGAATATGCAGAGAAGTACATCAAACATTTAATTTCTAGAAACAAACACATGCATAGAATTACAAAAATCCGTCCATCCAAATTAAGCTTAGCATTTTTGGTAAAATAAAATTTAACAAATATATAAAGAACACCTTGCACACTCTTGCAGGGTATAAAAGACAAAATAGAACACAAGGCATGAAGGAACTTGTGCTTTAGCTAGTCTGTCTCTTTAAGAAAAGAATCCATTTATAGATATATTTCAATAAATTCTTTGTTTACAAAATGTAAACAATTCTACCATTCCAGTTATTAATAATTTTTTTTTTCTAGAATTGTACAATGAATACCTTTGCAAATGTGTTGTGTGGTCCAACTACTTTGGACCAGAAGGATGTAATTAATTTCCTTCATAATTTAATATTTCCTGCACTGTTCTTTGGAGTCCATTTTAAGGATATTATTGATCCTCATTACTGTTTTCTTATCTTTATCTTGCTGGTATGGAAAATAGATCATATAAGAAGTATATATCAAAATCAACAAACCAAATAAAGGTTAATTGTATTAGAAGAATGAAATGGGAAGCTACTCAAATGAGGACCAGTCACCCCTATCCCAAAAAGCCTCTGTGCATCTCCACACTCTGTGAAATTAATCAGCTATTTCAGTGATGCTTACACTGATAAACTGGAGTCAAAATGTTCATTCCTTTAGTACCAATCCTTGTTTATTTAAAATTGTTATTTTCTTGACTTTAAAAGTTCTAGAAAACTGATAATATAATATAATACACAATGAAAACTATCACTGAAACAAGACACTGGCAATCATACAATAATCAGGAAACAAAAACTCAACAGGTCTGGACAGCTAGAATAAGCAATGTATGTAGATGAACATAAAGGGAAAAAAATGATTCAAATTATTAATGGAAATTATACTATTATTTCAAGACAAGCCGATGGAGGAATCTGTTCAAGTAAAATGACCATATGATTATAGGATCATAAGTTTGGATGGGAATTTGTGGGCAGTCTTTATTTTTTAATGACTTAAACCCCTTCAAAATAAAGTTTTGCACTGCAGTAACAGTCCCAGGAAGAGATGGTAAAAAGGAGCCTCCGAGCCTCTCTGCAGCCTCAAAAAATCTATTTTTACTTGTCAAATAGATACAGGCCTAGAACATGCAACAGAGTCTCTATTGATAATGTGCTGCAATTTAAAAAAATAGTCTTATGATGTCAACAGGTAAGACAAAATGATTAACCAGATGTCATCACCAGTTGCAGATATTCCTCTTGAATCCACTAGTTAAAATTGTGTGGGAATTAAGGAATTACCAAGAAACTATATAGTTTATGAAGGGTTACAGTGTGTGGGCTGCTGGTCCCATGATTATTTATATCTGTGTCTTAAATTATTTTAAATTATTTAGATGCCATACGCTAAGTGAAATGAATAATGGTTGTGTTGCTTTATTGTCTTATAATTATTTAGTTGGTGGTTTTATTGTATGTTGCCGTAAGCACACAAATGTGAGAAGAGCAGCTATATAAAATACACCAATAAACGAAAAAATGTCATAACTGTGAAAGAATTTGTGTCTAAGACATTTCCAACATTAGATAAAAACGAAGAGCAATTAGGTGAGATGCTCCAAATTCTAATAAATTCCATCCTAAATATTTGATTAAAACTGAGATCAGTTTCTTGATATTCATTTTTGGAATAGAAACGCATGATAAAACTTAGGAAAGCTATGTGGTAACTAAATAGGCTGTAGAAGGTAAAAACCTGACCAATTACTTCCCTGGAGTCATCATGTCTCTATTCAAAGCAAACTGAATTCTCTCCATAGTATTAACTAACCTCAAAGAGAAAGTTATCAGCAAATATAGGGCAACTATACTTTTACAGTTTATAAAGTAATATGAAAGATTTGACGGGGAAAAGCCTTGAAATGAAATCAAAATAATGTAATGAGCACTGAATAATTTTTGATGGAGATGAATGCTGTTTTTTTAAAGAGAAAAACAAAACAACATCCAAAGAAGTGAAAGGGGAAAAAAGGAATACAGCAGACTTATTTCATCCCCAGCTTATAAATGCATGAGAACAATGTTGAAATTGAGTACGCCTGCTTTAATATCTTTTAAATTGTAAGAATAAAAGCGAACTCTCATAATTTAAAGATGGTAAGGGTTCCCCCCCCCCCCAGAATTGCTTTAATTTCCAGGAACAAGAAGAATCATTATTGGTAAAAATAATTGAATCAATAAATAACATCCGAGGAGATGAAGTGAATCATTAAGCAGCTGAATGTTTACTATTTACATGGTAATAAATATAAGTACACGACTGATCTATTCATTACATTGATTTCTTATGAAAAATTGATTTGTATTGAAAATAGCTGGCAGCAAAAATCCACATTGTGTTGTGGATTGTGTTGTGTTTTGCATATTTTGCAAAACACAACAGAACCATTTTTGTAGATAGGAGAAAGAGAGAACATGGAGTGGATATAAATATATCTTTTATTGGAATGTATTCACTGAAAGACAGTAATTGGTTACAGTTTGCCTAATGATTGCAAGTGTGATCAAATCTGGGACCTAAAGCACAGATCCGTTTGCATGAAGCCATGGGCCACATTGAGAGATACCTAAGATAATTTCACATGTCACAAGGATTTCACCTTGAGGCAAGATGGGTGTAATATAAGTTACATAAATGGAATAAATAAATACGTATTTCAGTTATTACTATAATGTTCTGCTTCACTTAGTTGGCTTGAAGTGAAAGTTATGAAACTAAAATAGTTGCTTATCTTTACAGTTGGATACTCTCTCCCCTTCTCTCCTTCTTTGTATAAAGAACATAGAACACAGAATATTAGAATTGGAAGGGACCTTGGATGTCTTCTAGTCAAACTTTCTGCTCAAGCAGGAGACCCATTCTGGACAAGAAACTGTCCAATCTCTTCTTAAAAGCCTCCAGTGATGGAGCCCCCACAGCCATTCTACTGATTAATTGTTGTCACTCTCATGAAATTTCTCCTTAGTTCTAACTTGGATCTCCCTTTAATGGTCTTCCATCCATTATTTTTTTTATAAAACTAAATGCTGCATGTTTAAATGTTGAGGTGTGTGTATATGTGTTTATAATAACTACTTCACAATAACTAGATTCCTTTTTTTTAATATAACATCAACTTTTGAAGTTAGAACAGATTTCTTTTTCAGGAGTTTATAAAACTAACTGCTGCATTCCACATTCCAGTTTATTTTACATAAATTATATTGCCTAAGATGGAGTGCTATAAATATTGAGTAAAAATGTTGTCTGAAACGTTTTACAGTTCTAAAGATATCTCACTATCAGAAATGTATTTAAACAGGAACAAGAATAAAGAAAAAAACGAAAATCCTTTTCAGACTGATTCATGGACATAGTATATAGAAAACCTCTCATTTTCTTTTGAATATTTTTGACAGAAAGCCTTTATTAATCTGCGGTTCCAAACAAAATGTTTACTTAAAAAGTCTAAAATAATGGGTTTGGTATATGTGTTAATTTAAAAATAACTCTGAAAATTAAAAAAAAAAAATCCACGAAACTCAAAAGACTATTGAAGAAAAATGTTATATATTAGGTAATAAAAAAGTGTCATTTTGCTGGCTCTGGATTATATTTCGATTCAGGTTGTAATCCTGTATCCACTCTTCTGAACAGTTTGTTTTGCATATTTTTAAGATTACTCAGATGAGTACCAGATTTACAAACAGGTGTAGAGCTTGCATGTGTAGTGAACACTTAGTATACTTCTTGCTTGAGTCAGCAAAAGTCAAGTGGCTCATTAAGCGTTTGACAAATTACAATATATGGCTTATGCAAGGCTATAAAGCTGTGGATTGTGCATACCCTCCACACCCATCTATTAGCATAATGTATTTTACTAGTAGAGTTATTGTATTTTGCACAGCAAAAAATGTTATGGGTTACACCATTCAAATGATTTCCTTATGCCAGTCAAACTCATTGTCTTAATATTTTCTCAAGGGCCTGTCATTGCTGAATATTTGGGTTTTATTTATTTGTTTATGGAGATTCTCAATAATCCAGAGCATGGTTGTCCCAAATGTGCTTTTCAAAAGGTAACTGGACTTTCTTGGTTTTTTTCCCCCCTTGAAAAAGTTTGGCTTCTCATCCAAGACATTTCTTCAGTTCTGTTTGAAGGGTGGTGAATAGAAGGATTTATATTAAGGTATCTTAATATATATTTAAAACAGTATTTTTCAGAGTATAAGATGCACCAAGGTTTTAAAGAGGCAATTAAAAAAAAAAGTTTTTGCACTTTGCAAACCTCTCAAAAAACAGCCTGTTTTTTTTAATGAAAATAGGCCAGTTTTTTTTTAAAGGCATGAATAGCCTTTAGGGGGCTTACAGAGTACTCCTGGGGGCTAAAGGGGGGGGAAATTGAGCAACGGCCAGTTTTTCACTCATTTCTGCCCTCCCCACCCTCCCAGGAGCTCTTTGAAAGTCTTCTAAAGGCTCTGCATTGCCATTTTGGTGAAGGGGGTGAGGCTTTGGGAGGCCAAAAATGCTGTATTCAGTGTATAAGATGCACCCAGATTTTCGCCTCTTTTTTGAGGGAAAAGGGTGCGTCTTATACTCTGAGAAATATGGTATATTTAACATATATCTATGTTAAAATTTGAACAGCTCTTTCTCAACAAAGGAGGAGGGATACGACATCACCTACCCCCTGTCTACAACACAGTCCTTTTGACAGTCCCACCCCCACTGGCTGTTTCAAGGGACCCTAAATCCCAAGGAGACCTCAAGACTCACTGGGAGCTAATGGATGACCTTCAGAGTGCTAATAACCAGACAACTGCAAACAATATAAACCCTTATTCCCCACCATTCAATCAGAACTGATGGAGCTTCTTGTATGAGAAGTGAAACATTTTCAAGGGGGGGAAAAACAAGAAAGTCCCCAGATGCTTTTGAAAAACACATCTGGGATATTTATTTGCTTATATTTTATTTATTAAAAGATTTGTATGGCTATCCATCTTCAGACACAACTGAAGTGGCTAAGAAAAATGAATTCCACCCCTGACTGAGTATCCCTCTATATTCTCCTTGTCTTATATTTTCAGGCAGTATTATGAAGTCTGAAGAGTCATTCTGGTATGCTGGTGAAGCCATCAGTCTAGAACAGTGTTTCTCGACCTTAGCGACTTTAAGTCCTATGGACTTCAACTCCCAGAATTCCCCTGGCTGGGGGGTTCTGGGAGTTGAAGTCCACAGGACTTAAAGTCGCCAAGGTTGAGAAACACTGTTCTAGAAACTGGGAGATTGAGAGTTCTAGTCCAGGTTTAGGAACTGAACCAACTTGGGGTGTGTGTGTGTGTGTGTGTGTGTGTGTGTGTGTGTGTGTGTGTGTGTCAAACCTCTTCTGAAAACTCTTGCCAAGAATGATCCAGGCAGTGATCAGGAGTCACAAACTGATTTGAATTTTCAATCAATCTATAATGATGTGTATAGTTTTATTAATTTAACTAGAACTTACTTGATTTCCATTGTTATGTTTTTCTATGGTTTTGCCTGGCTTGGTTCACAGTAGAGCAGAATATTTGGATTCTGAATTTGGATATGGCTAAAACATGCCATTGTAATAGTATTATCTTGGCAGAAGATATGAATGACAGATTATAATCCCAAGGAAGAATCTACTGGTTCTATAAAGCAGTGCACACTTTCCATCTTGACTATTTCTAAATACAGACAATAAGCTAAAGTAATCAAGAAGAAATATTGATAAGAGGTACTTTATAATTTATGGTCCTCAGGTACATCCGAGCCAAAAGCATGTTGCTTAATATTATGTTTAAGGAAGTGGGATTTGAGAGAGATGTCCAGATAAATGTCTGATCAATGTTGGCTGTGATGAGAGTTGGCACTTATAGACCTTTTAAGAATAAAAAAAGATTCAAAACAATACAGAACAACTGTAACGCTCTCCGACAGCCATCCAGATACATTTATAACTGACTGCCAAATGATCTTGTAGTTGTTTGGGTACTCTTTTAATTAACTCTTTTATTTAAAAATTAGCTAACCTATCTAGATAGTCTAAGAAAACTAAACCTATTGTTCTTTCTTAATTTTCCCCACCATATAAAACTATCTCAAAACATTTTTACTTTTGCAATGAACTAATAGCCAGTGGAAATCGGCCCCAGGGTTGGTACAGCTCCACTTGAAAGAAAGCATATCGGCATGGGAAACAAAACCTTGTTTTTAACCTCTCTTGTAGAAGACTTCATTACATTTTAAAAGAAGACGTTTAACTAAGACGGAAGTAAAAATATCCCCTTGATGTTATGCAATATGTGTGTGCTTGTTTCTGTATAAATTGTTTTAGAACAGAAAGTTACACCCTGATCACCACACAATTGGATTAAACTCCTGTAAGAGAGTCAGTCTTTGGATATAATTTGAATAATTTAGAATGTATAGAAGCTCTAATGGGGGCAGATCGACCTCCCCATAGCAGAATGGTTTAGCTTTTGAAATCAGTGAACCTCTAGAAGGCTTCTAGATCCATTCAAAGTGCTGGTCATCAACTACAAAGCTTCATATGGATTAACGCCAGGATTCATCAACTACTACTTCATCAGATACTGCCTTGCCATGATTGAATCTGCAACCATGGCAATGCAAACATCTTAAGAGAACATGCTGAGCATCCTTGCTATCACCATGAGTTCCATCACCACTCAAGATGCAGCAAATCTCTGCTTCAGAATCTAGTTTCCCCATATTTATACAGCATCCTCACTCTTAGTGGACTACAAAAGAGTTAAACAACTTATTTTGCTATGTTTTGATTTTGGTTGATGATTCACGGATGTTCATCTTGGAGTAGATTGATTGAACCGTGTTGGTGCAGTGGTTAGAATGCAATATTGCAGGCTAATTCTGCTAACTGTCAAGAGTAGGATTCTGACCAGCTCAACGTTAACTCAGGCTTCCATCCTTCCGAGGTTGATGAAATGAGGACCGAGATTGTTACTTGATGGTTCGATGATAGTTCGATGAGTGTTCATCTTGGAATGGATTGATTGAGCCATGGTGGTGCAGTGGTTAGAATGCAATGCTACAAGCTAACAACCTAACTTACCACTACAAGCTAACTCATTGCTCACTCCAGGATCCTGACTGGCTCAAGGTTGACTCTACTTTCCATCCATCCAAGGTCAGTAAAATGAAGACCCAGATTGTCTGGGGCAATATACTGACTCTGTAAACTGCTTAGAGAGAGCTGTAAAACACTATGAAGTGGTAAATAAGTCTAAGAGCTATTGCTGTTAGTGTTATTATGTTGCTTTTATATATTTTTCTTTGTTATATGCTAACCAATAGTCTTCAGAAATAGTTGTAGATATAGATGTAGGTAGATATTTGTCCTGAGAATTTTTACCCTTTTTTTTTTAGTTTCCTAATTGTAATAATAAAACTTTTCAGACTTTTATAGAACTGATGCAGTTGTTACAGAAATAATTATGTAACCACCATTTATTGAACAAAACATATTTGCTTCACATATATTAAAATAACACATAAATTACCTTTTGACTCAATATGTTGTGAAAATTCAGTCTATATGACTAGATGTAAAGGAGAGAGGAAAAGGTTAACTTTTCCTGTCTTCTCTTCACTAATAAGCAACACCTTCCCACATTCCCAAAACACTATTCTTGTTTGCAAACCATCACACTGTATGGATGGTTATCGGATTTAAATAGCCACCATATGTTCCAGAGAACCTTTTTGTTTCTACTATGATCTAGTTCAGATTAATGTCACTATTACATCTGGCAGCAGTAAGTTCCAGATGTACTTTGCGTGCTGCGGCAGAATTTTTCCTTTTAGCAGCTTAATTAAATGTGGTGCTTATTTGTTTCATTTCATGTTGCTTGGTTTTTATATCACATGACAGGCCGGAGCATCTGTTTCTATTCTCTTTTCTCCAACTCTCCCAGCTTTTAGTTTATAGCTGTATATCAGTTTCCCATTGGGAAGCACAGACCAAAATACTCAGGTAGTGAATGCTTGCACAGCTTCTGAGGCTATCAAAGATGTTCGCAAATGACAGCTTCACCATTCTTGGTTTAGGATAACACCCAATATGTTAACTCTACTTTCCTTGTTCTTAGCAGTAGCCAAATGCTTTTCTTATTCTCAGCTTATTAGCAATAGCAATAGCAATAGCAATTAGACTTATATACCGCTTCATAGGGCTTTCAGCCCTCTCTAAGCGGTTTACAGAGTCAGCATATCGCCCCCACAGTCTGGGTCCTCATTTCACCCACCTCGGAAGGATGGAAGGCTGAGTCAACCTTGAGCCGGTGAGATTTGAACCGTCGAACTGCAGATAGCAGTCAGCTGAAGTGGCCTGCAGTACTGCACCCTAACCACTGCGCCACCTCAGCTCATTAATAACATACATTGTATTTCAAACAATACAAGCCTGAAAGGAAACAGTTCAAATTTCTCAACAAAATAAACTGCATATAGAGTACATACAAAAAAACCCCATAGTGTTACATGTAAAAGAGGCTCTGTAGCACTCTGAGAGTTAGAGGAAAAAAATGCAGTTGCTTCGAAGGGTGGCACATAGGTGTGAGGCTCCCCATATCATCTTTTTGGACCCAAAACAAAATGCTGCCTACTTTTCTAGGTGTGAATATATCTTTCTCATACTTTGAAAGGCCAAAAATATCACCTAATCACCAAGTTTCAGACAAATGATTTCCCTCCCCTCCCTTTAAAATGCAAAGCTGTGAAAATGCAAGTAGAATCGATAGCAAAGTATGACAGCTCCTGGTATTATTGCTAGTAGGGAAAAAGTGAATTTAGCTGTTTTCTTCCTTCTGCGCCCGTCAAGAAAATACTTCTTTTGCATACAGTGTTGGGATTCAGAAGAAAAAGAATACATACATTACAGCAGATGAACAAGTTAATAAAAATATCACATAAGCCGAGGTGGCGCAGTGTTTAGGGTGCAGTACTGCAGGCCACTTCAGCTGACTGTTATCTGCAGTTCAGCGGTTCTAATCTCACCGGCTCAAGGTTGACTCAGCCTTCCATCCTTCCGAGGTGGGTGAAATGAGGACCCGGATTGTTGTTGGGGGCAATATGCTGACTCTGTAAACCGCTTAGAGCGGGCTGAAAGCCCTATGAAGCGGTATATAAGTCTAACTGCTATTGCTATTACTATTGCTATGAGCTGGACACTGATATTTTCTGAAAAACAAGGCACATCAGCAAGGGCCTATTAATGTTTGGACATTCTAATTTGTCTGTGACAAAGAAGCCTTGTTTTGGTCTCTCTTGCCTGCAATCTGTAAATATTTATTTCCTATTTTGGGCCTTTGTGGCATGGGGGAGGGAATTATGTATGATATTTGAAATTATTACATACTAACTTATTAAGGGCAAAATTAAAAAAAAAAAATCAATGACCAAATCTGCATATTATTTCACTGTCTGGGAAGTGGTGTATAAGCAGAGTGCTAGACCATTGCTATGCTTGCTAATATATTCTCATCACTGATACATAATGTGCCTAGCAACTGCTTTTGCAAATCTAAAAGCTGTGCTCAGCAAGAGTCTGATAAGCTTCACTGCTACATTTACTGAATTTAGAACTATTATGTTATCTTCAGCAGTAAGTTCACAGCTCTTTCCCTGTAGCTTTCTGGAGCCAAGGAAAGACTTAGAGACCTCTCTCCAATGTGTTCTGAAGTTGTTCTTCCTGTCCTTTCCCAATGTATTCTCCCTGACAGGGTTCCTTTTCTTTCTCCACTTCTCCTCCCCCCCACTCCTCCCCCCATATGATTAGGAGGGGATTTTTAACTATTGAAGACTTTCCAGTGAAAAACAATAGTTTCACTCATTTACAAGAAGAAAACTGTACGGACATCTAACAATTATTCCATTGCTTTTCACAGAAGAAATCTCACTCTTCAGGAAACTTTTGCATTTTGCACACACACATATACATACATACACACATGCACACACATATACAGAGAAGAGAGGGGGGGAGAGAAAGAGAGAGATATTCTTGCCTGTAAAATAATCATGAAATGGTAAAAAAATAAAACCCCGTGCCTTAATATTCCTTTTGGGATGCTCTACAGCTTAAGGTGCCATCATTCATGCCTGTCTGTATCATCCATCCATCCATCCATCCATCATCTACCATATCTATCTATATGTATGTATGTATGTATGTATGTATGTAGGTAGGTAGGTAGGTAGGTAGGTAGGTAGGTAGGTAGGTAGGTAGGTTAGAGATAGAGATAGAGATAGAGATAGAGATAGAGATAGAGATAGAGATAGAGATAGAGATAGAGAGAGAGAGAGAGAGAGAGAGAGAGAGAGAGAGAGAGAGAGAGAGAGAGAGAGAGATAGATAGAGATAGAGATAGAGATAGAGATAGAGATAGAGATAGAGATAGAGATAGAGATAGAGAGAGAGAGAGAGAGAGAGAGAGAGAGAGAGAGAGATAGAGATAGAGATAGAGATAGAGATAGAGATAGAGATAGAGATAGAGATAGAGATAGAGATAGAGATAGAGATAGAGATAGAGATAGAGATAGAGATAGATAGAGATGATAGAGATATACAGTATATCTTCAGTCCTATACTTTGTTCATTACTCAATAATGGCATGAGAATATAATTATAGTTCAGTACAGTTTATCAGGTGTTCTTTGCCACAAATTATATACACATAACACAACACAACACAACACAACATGACAGCAGTATATAAAATCAGAGGTAATGGAGCTTTTGCTGAATGCATCCATACAGTAGTGGAAGCAGTCAAAAGTGCACTTTCAGCAATGTGTGAATGAAATTTACATGTTCAGTGTAACGGACCAATGGGATTTATTCCTAAGGAGGTAGGGCTCTCATGGTCAAACTGTCTTGTAAAATAAGTAATGACAAGTGAGCTTCCTCTTTAAATTCATTCAAAACAAAAACTTGTTAAGAATTCCCATGCTTTAATAGATAGGAAGATGAGATTTATGTGTGAAAATGTGTGCCACTGCCTTTGTTAGGAGCTTGACATTATATTTCAGAAATTTGAGTTATATCTGTCACTCACCAGAACTCATTTCAATCTGTTCTGGGTTCTGTATTAGGGAGCAATAATATAGCATTACATATGTGTATTTGTGTGCCTGTATTTTCCTGATAAGAATAGTTTCCTGTAATGGTTGAGTGGTTCTTGGTTGAGTTGAGTTGGGTAGCAATAGAAATTAATTAATTAAAATTACAAGTAAGTACGTTCTATATTATGCTAAGAGCAACTTTTTCATATTTAGAAAACTCTTGTTTTATTTAAACCTTAAAAAACTTAATCCCCCAAACGTCTGACATGTACTTTCATGATCATTTTTATCATATCCTTTTTACTATCATTTCTTTGACTTCTTGCTTTTCTTTTTCTCTTTCTGCTGTGGAAATCTGAGAATTTCAACCATCTAGCTCGATGACAATATTCATAGAAGCTTTAATAAGCTGATTGCACTTTGGAATAATATTGAGCTACAAAGCCATTCCTTAGCAAACTCTTGTTCATTGTACATAGGTTATGTATACCTACAGTACATGCCAACTTATTGAGATATTCTCAAGAGAATGATTAGTGACTTAATAAAGCTGGTGCAACTGGACAGTCTTCTGAAGATAAACTAGTTGAAAGGAATAATCCATATATTTAATGGATATATTTATGTCATCTCCCAAATACTCCTAAAAGGCAACAAAGTAATAATAATCTATTTGAAATAAGCAAGTGAACATATTCACAGTCAGTACAGAAGGTGAGATCCAACCATAACCAAAAATATTTACAATCCCCATCCAATGGAACGCAGATAAATTTGAATGCTTAATTTTTGCACTAGTCTGTTTTATGAGGTTTACTCTCATCCCAAATATGTACATGTGTTTTGGGTTTGCATATAGACAAACACACATATAGCCAAGTAGTGGCTTTATTGTGACAAACTATGCTAAATCCCTTCTGTAGCATGACTATATGCTGTTTGGTAAGCTATTCAAGAACACTGTTTGATACTGATACAATATCAATTAATCTGAAGTTTCCCAACTTCTGCTTCTTTCTCTTTTTGAAACTAGGGTTAATATCTGATCTCCTCCAGTGTTCTGGGACCTTTCCAGCAATCACCTCCCCTGCAGGTAGTCCCAGACTTACAACAATTCATTTACTGACTGCTCAAAATTACGACAGCACTGAAAAAAGTGACTTATGATTGTTTTTCACACTTAAGATTGTTGCAGCATCCCCATGGTCACATGACCAAAATTCAGACACCTGATCACTGACTCATATTTACGACAGTCCCAGGATTCATATCAGTGGTGGGATTCAGCTAGTTCGCACCTATTTGGGAGAACCGATTGGTAACTGTCTAAGCAGTTCAGGAGAACCGGTTGTTGGAAGAAATCTTTTGTTTTTTCCCAGTTTACAGGGCTAATCCTGTAAGGAAGGCAGGAAGGAAACATTGTGGTGTTGTTTCTAACCTAATTTTTATTGCCCTGCTTACAGAAACTGCCTCTCCGGTTAATCCTTATTACCATTGTAACAACTAAGGTGAAGTGCCCATCAACCTGAGTGACATTGATTTCGCCACACCCATGTGATCACATGACCACTGAGCCCCGCCTACCCAGCTGGTCATTAGGGCAGAGAACTGGTTGGTAAATTATTTGAATCCCACCACTGGTTCATATGGTGACCTTCTGTGACCTTCAGGCAAGCAAAGCCAATGGAGAAGCCAGATTTGCTTAATATCTGTTCACTAACTTAACAACTGCAATGATTCGTTTAGAAATGGGGCAAGAAAGGTTGAAAAATGGGGCAAAAATCACTTAACAAATGTCTCTTTTGGGCTGAATTGTGAGTGGTAATTGAGATGACCTTTATTGTGGATGGTAATGAGATTACCTTTAACTCCTTCATTATGCTTGAATGCACTCCATGTAGCCCTGTGTTTGAGATCTTTCTTACTTTCTTAACATATATGAAAAAGCCAGTTTAATAAAGTTGTTTGGAATAAAATAGTTGGTAATGCAATATTTCCACAATAAATGTTGGTGTTGACCTAAGTAAATCTGCTATTAATGAATCCATCCTGTGTATTTCTGCCTTTCTAAATAACAATAGGATAAACTAAGAAAAGTACTGCTTTTTTGTCTTTTAACAGTCCATCATGACACTTTTCAGAATATGTAATATGAATCCTTGATATTTAATGGCTTTATGTTTTACCAGGAAGCTCAGAAAGTATATTTGCTATTATATTTAGCCATAAAAACATTTTCCCATACGTTATTCTAAGCAAAGCACACATTGAGCTAATATGCAGGAGAACAAACAATCTCTATACACCATAAATGGTGTGAACTGGTATGCAGTCTGAAAATAGATTTTAAAAAATAGGATCATAAAAATTGCAAGCAGATGTAGAAGCCTTGGTTGGCAGTGAAGCCTATAATATCAAAAAAAGTAACGGTTGCCCCTGAAATAGAGAGGAAATACTATCTGTCCCCTGCTTTACTATGAGGAATTATATATTTTCTTCCACATCTTTTTGTCTCTCCTCATTGTGAAATTTGGGGTTGCTAGCAGTGTGAAACTAACGGGATAGAGTAGAAGATGGCATTTATACTGCTTGGAGCATGTAGCGTATTTTAATATTATTTTCCTTCCTGGCAAAAGCAATAATGTTACATCAGAAATTGTCTGAAATATCTCTGTCTCTTTCCAAGAACATTTTAAAGCGTGGTCTCCTAAAGGATATGTTCTATCAACAATTTCTTGAATGGAAGGTTAAGAATGCCGTATTTATTTGATTAAAATGTATGCAGAGCCAAGGAGGCAGTTTCACAGAAATGTAAAACTTATTTGTTTGTTTTGTGGTTGCATCTGTTGAGGCTCCTCTGCGCCCCCCCCCCCCCATCCTCTCTGTCTCTTTACATAGATCACTTTTGTGACTCACATAAAAAGGGGCAGGATTTTGACAACATGATCATGGCCTCCATCTTGACATGTTTAACAACTAGCAATAGCAATAGCAGTTAGACTTATATACCGCTTCATAGGACTTTCAGCCCTCTCTAAGCGGTTCACAGAGTCAGCATATCGCCCCCACAGTCTGGGTCCTCATTTCACCCACCTCGGAAGGATGGAAGGCTGAGTCAACCTTGAGCCGGTGAGATTTGAACAGCCAAACTGCAGAACTGCAGTCAGCTGAAGTAGCCTGCAGTGCTGCATTTAACCACTGTGCCACCTCGGCTCTCTCTCAACTAAACTTAGGACACTCCTGTGTTTAACAAGCACCAATTTATTGATGTGATAAACAATGTTTAATGGCTGCTGGAGGTTACTGATGCCGCAGTTCCCCTCTTCACACTGGGTCATTGTTTATAATGAATCACATTTTGGGAGCAGGATGAGAAAAAAATGAGATTTGGCATTTACTCAACATGCAGCACATATACATTTGGGGCTGTGTTCTCTCCTATTTCCTCTGTTGGCAATGATTTCTAAGAATATGAAGTAAGCTTCTTCAGTAGCATTTTAAAATATGTCAGTTTAATGTCTAATGAAGTACTAGGACTTGTCATCCATCCACTAAATGTATGAAGTTATCCATTTTAAGATTTAGAAGCTATAACAGCATCCTATCATTGCATGTCTTTTTTTTTTTTAAGTACCACTTTGGAACACCAGAACTACAGAACGGCAGAATCTTAGCTGCTTTATTGGTTAACTGTGACTTGCATTTAAGACATAAGAAAACTGACAAAAATAAGATAATAAAACAAAATATTGAAGTGAATCGGGGAAAAAGGAACACTCATTTGCAGTTTCAAGTAGCAGAGATTGCAAGAACCTACAATAAAATCCCATGACACGCATGTGTAACACACACACACACAGTGTAAAAAAGGCTTTTCTGTGGTTCTTGTATTCAGTTTGCAGTACATACAAAATAGCTATTTATTTATTTTTATTTTTCAAGACATTGTTTTCTTAGCCTGGGAAATAAACAACGATTCCTTTGGAATAAATATTATCTTGTTCTATTTCAGGTCTTTTGGCTTCCCATTGAAAGTTGCATTTCAGAAATACATTCCAAGTAATTCTGTAAAAATCTGTAGTTGTAAATGCCCCAGAGATGTTAAAGGGGAGAGAGAGGGAGGGAGAGAAAGAGAGAGGGGGAAAGAGAGGGTGTGAGGGAGGGAGGGAACGAGGGAGGGAGGGAGAGAGAGAGAGAGGGAGGGAGAGGGAGAGGGAGAGAGAGAATATCTTCCTTAAGAACTTGAACCTCATCCCGATGAGGATTGCAAAATGAACAACGACATTTCCTGCTCCTAAGAGTTCTAAGCATCCCACTGATTCTCAGTTTTATAACTAATAAAGCTCTCTAAATCTATTTCAATCTGTTGAACACCAGCACAACCTGAACCCCAAAGAGGGATCATTTATTCTGGGATATGTTCAGTAACGCTGATGCTTCATTTCGCAGGTTCAGGAGACTATCTTTATATATGTGTACTAAATAAAGAGGGCAAGAGATTGACTTAGCTGTATGTGGCCCTTATAACACTACTGGCATGCTGTAAGATTGGCAGATGGTGCAATTATATGCCTCTTTGCTGGAAAGTCTCTCTCTCTCCTCCCTCCCTCTCTCCCTCTCTCCCCCTCTCTCCATCCCACCCCTCTCCCTCCCTCCCCCCTCTCTCCTGCTCCCTCTCCCTTCTTTCTCTGCAAGCATCTATAATTTCATGAAAGATATGATGGAAGGGATTAAAGAAATCCCTTCTCATATTACAGTATTTGGAAAGTAAAGTCTATTAGAAGGAAGTGCTTTTGAAATAACAAATACTCAACATTCGGTGTTTGATTTATTACTTTATTTTTGGCACCCACGAAAACAGCCTGCTCTTACAGAAGGCCATTGATGACTGCATCTCAATACAGATAGATCTTGGCCCAAGAGAAGAATCAGAACTGCGCCTTCTGAAATGGAATACTTCTGCTATATCTTGACATTGGGAATGACAGATACACCAACACCCTCCCTCCCCAATTCTCAGGAGAGGATTAATGGTTGGAGAGAAGCAAAATTCTAGTAATAAATCAGGCAGCATTTTCTAGATGGAGGCCTTTGGGATTTTAGGAGACTGATTTTTTTTTTATATCAAAATATAATTAAAATTTAAGCACGTTAAGATGGAACAATAGCCTTTTTATTCCTCTGCATTATTGTTTACCAGCTTGGAAAACAAACAAATACTTTGTTAAAAAAAAGTTTAGATCAATTCTAAAATATGCTTTTTGCTGCATCTAATCACCATTAGAGTTTTAACAGGCTTAGGTTTAGTGTCTTTTTTATTATTAAAAGCTGTGACTTTGATTTAAAAAATCTTACCTTTCAATCACAGGATATATCTTTTTTTTGTATACTTTTTTTTATTTTCCGTTTTCATAACATACAATCACATGTATACTATACATAGCCAGTATCCTACAGTATTAAATAGTAATTACATCAATTCCTCTTGTCATCAATGCCCAAAGATAAAAGCCCATTATTGGCTCTTCTGCTCTTCATACACCTCTTTCTTCTACCTCTCTCCTACCTCCTTTCTTCCCTCCATCATCCTTTCCTACTCTACTTCCCATTCCTTTCTCCTTCTCCTCTCTCTTCATTCCACTCCTCCTTATCCTCCTCATCTTCCCCTCTTACCCTCTCTCCTATCCCTCTCTTCCCATCTTTCTTCTCTCCTCTGTTTCCCACTCTTCCTCTCATTGGTGTATTTCCACTTCCATATCAATATACTTAACATATCCTAGTTTTAAATAAAAAATAAGAGAAGACAGTATACACGTGGAATCAAATTACATTAAAATCTAACACCTCTCGTCAAACCTAATATATATCCCTCCCTCCCACCCTCCCCCAACCCCCCTAGCCTTCCCTCCTCCGATATATCTATGTATGTATGTATGCATGCATGTATGTATGTATGTATGTATGTATGTATATGTATGTATGAATGTACATATGTATGAATGGAAATGAATGTTCAAGAACCATAATTATCCAGGTGAGTTTACCGTTCATTCCAAGTACTAACACCTGTAACAGGAATTAAGTATGGATTCATTTTACTCAGTTACAGTGGGCCAGTGAGAATCTCAACTTTGCTCTTCCCTTTCTCTGTAGTCACTTAATACATAAAATGAAGATTTACACCTCGGCTTCCCCAAGAAAATGTGAATACACACAGCATTGATTGGTTGGCTTCTGACCCATACATGCTTTATAAAGTCTATTCATCTTAAATAATTGGCCAGAATACTTTTATTATGTAAATATTCTTCTGCTCTTGTTCTTTTTCTTGTGATCATATGCAGAAAAGCACAGTATGAATGTTGCTTTACACTTGTACAAGTATTTCAAAGTCTTTGGAGGACATAAAGATAGTTACATCAGATGATCACACCAAGAATTAATTTCTGTTTAGAGTTTCAATATGCAACAAGAGAACATCCTGAGTACACATCTAATTGGGGATCTGTTCCAGTTCTGAATTAAGTTTGCCCCATGTTTTATACACTGAATTCAGCTTACTTGATCAGATTCCTTGTTAATGGCATGCAATTGTGTCATGAGAATGTATACAAATGTGTAAAGAGTAAAGGAAACATGTCATGTGATCAAACTCATTTGAAAAGGCAGCTATTCTCAGAATGGTCAGAGGTAAAAGGAAATGAGACTGGCCAAAAATATGGTGGCTAGATACCATCAAAGCCAACACCAGTCAGAGCATAAAACAACTGAAAGAAACTCTACAAGATCGAAAAATGTGTTGGGGGGTCTTTCACAGAATCATCAAGAATTGAACATGATTGAATAAATAGCATCATCAACCAGTAGTGAACATATGAATCATAGAATAGAATATAATTCTTTATTGGCCAAGTGTTTTTGGACACACAAGGAATTTGTGTGTCCAAATTTGAATATACTCTCAGTGTACATAAAAAGACATTATGGCTGAACATTTTGATTCTTGGTGTTTCCTGAGCTTGATTGATTTTATGTAGATGCTTTGTTATCAGACAAGGTATCATCATATCACCAAGTAGTACTCACCACACTCAGAAAATTTCAATCAACCAATGTACAAACAGTTTGGGATTTCTCTATAAACCTGACATAATTGTCATAGAAGTCATAGAACAATAGAGTTGGATGTGACATAGGAGGTTTCTAGTTGAACCCCATGCTCAAGCTGGAAGACCCTATACCGGTCTCATTTTAAAAGCCTCATGTGATGAATTAACTTCTGAAGGCAAGATATTCCACTGGTTGATTGCACTCATTCTTAGGAAATTTCTCCTCAGTTCTAGGTTGCTTCTCTCCTTGGTTAGTTTCTATCCATTGTTCCTTGTCTTGCCTTTTGGTGCAACTTTACTAATTACCAACTTTACCCAACTTTAGTAATAACCAGAAGGATGTGCCCACCAGAGCTATTGTTCAGAATTCTGAGAGCTGAAATCTGCATAACTAGAAATTGCTGATATTGGAAAATACTTACATGCTTTTACCAGATGTGCCTAAGCCCATGTATATGGTTGTGCTTTTGTGTTGCTGTTTTACCAACATCATCATGTGAGCGTTATCAGATCATGAAAAGTAGGCATTTTATTTTTCTGTCTAGTCTAGTGCAGTTTGCTCTGTCTGGCAAGGAGCTGATTTTTAGCAGAGTATTCCACAGTTTACCACCCTACTCTTTTAAATAGATGCTCCAGAAACTTCTCAGCATGTGTTGTACGTTATCATTGAATAATGAGTCTTACCATCTTAAGTGAGAAATTATTAGAAATCTTTTAATGTAACTATCGGAAAATTAAGAAACAGAATTAAAGGAGAATTGTAACCAGGAGATCTATTTTCGTTTCCCAGTTTTCAAATTAAAGAGCTGTTTATCCGTTGGGTTTAATAGATCTAAATAAACTATATATATAATTTGTGTGTGTGTGTGTGTGTGTTGTATTTGTGCTGATAAATAAATAAAGGGAAACTAGTATAGATCTATTTCAAGCTATTTAGCTCTCATCAGCTAGCCATACCCTTACTGGGATTAGAACCTGTGCTGTATTACATCTTAGGCAGATGTGTTAACCACTAAGCCACAAGGTTCTCCTCCTTATCAGCTGAGCCAGGGAAATAGGTATGTATTTAGTGTCACAACCCCTGGTAGGCCCAAATATGGGAGGAAGTCTACTGCTTCCATTCTCTGTCTATCGGCTCGTCACAAGAGACCATCCAGGCAGAAACCCAATGTTTTTACTGTTGCCTTTGTTACATTTGTGTTGCATTTGTGCTGATAAATAAATAAATAAAGGGAGACTAGTATAGATCTATTTCAAGCTATTTAGCTCTCATCAGCTAGCCATACCCTTACTGGGATTAGAACCTGTGCTGTATTACATCTTAGGCAGATGTGTTAACCACTAAGCCACAAGGTTCTCCTCCTTATCACCCCTTTATACACACACACACACACACACACACACATATAGTGTGTGTGTGTGTGTTGCATTTGTACTGATAAAATTTATATATATATATGCTTTATGAGGCCTTGTTTTTTAAAAAAGAATTATAAGAGATTAATATTATGGAAGCTTGAAGTTGCTATGTTTTCAAAAACAGGTTGGCTTTTCTTTAACTTATTTTGTTTCTTTCCAGTGAACAAAGGCTGAAAAGAAGTAGAAGCTGATTTTTTTAAAAGATATTGCGTAGCGTATTCATCTATTCTTTTTCAAAAAGCTCACTTTAAGGATGGCCCTGGAGCTGAACTATCATGCATAGATCATGTCGCATGACAGGCCTTGTTTGTTAAACAACCTTCTAGTTTTTGATGGATGCCATTAATGGAATCATAAAAATCATAGAATTGGAAGGGACCTTGGAAGTCTTCTAATTCAACCCCATACCCAAGGTCAGACTTCTCATACTATTGGACAAATGGTTGTTCAATCTTTTCTTGAAAACCTCCAAGGATGGAACTCCAGGAGACAGGTTGCCCCACTGCTTCATTCAAACAGCCAGCCTTCCAGGGATTAATAGAAGCAGTTCCTTCTGACATCGGGTGCAGAAGCTGGATGTCAATCTCCTAAAGCAGACTTTTCTGTTTCAGCAAATATTTTCCAATTTTATTATCCACGTGGGATTATCTTTTTGAACAGCATTAAACAAATTCTCTTTCCCACTGAGGTTGGCAAAGTATTCTTTCTTCCTTTGTCCAAAATGTCATCACAAGCAAAACTGTGATAGGTATAGTAAGAGTCACCATCTGATCAGCAGTTGTAAAAAGCTTGCTAAATACGGAGATCTTAATCATTCAGGGTGATTGTTTCACTGTGAAACTAAATATGGGAAAAGGTGACTTTGCACAGGAAACCTTCCTGCTCCTTGATCTTTGCAACTGGGAAACGGGAACTTTACAGAATTCAGATGACAATTATCCTTTGATGGATGACTAATGTGAACTTTTCCACTGAAGCCCACACATTGATTTTGATTTTGGGAAACAGCTTTCAACGCTTCTGATTGAAGATAGCACCATTCAGGGAGATTGATGAAATGCCTGTTCGATGAAATTATATTCTTATCATGCCAAGATTGGAGCCACTTTCCTCATAAGCAGCTACGTTAAGACTGGCTGTAGAATAAGACTCGTGAAAACAGTACAGAGACCTGAAAGACATCAAGATATTGTGGGAGCAACCAGTTCAGGTTTTATTTTGTTTTGTGGCTGCTGTGTATATAGTTCCTGTGGCCCAGAGACACTTAGGAAGATTTTGTCTTAAAATAATTGTTAATTCACATTTTATCCCTCTTTTTACGATCTTGTAATCCCTTTATTCAGTCAGGGTAATTGAATGGAGCTAAGAGTTTACTGGCGGGATACCCTTCCTGATGCCTATTCAGAGCTCACAGCAAACATTTTCTCTTTGCACCCTGATAGAGAAACATCTATTGCTGTGTAGGATTGAACTTTCAACCTTCCGAATGGGAAGCAAACATCTTCACCTCCAGACCATCAGACCACAACAAATATTATTTCACATAATAATCACTCAGTATTCCATCAGTTGACTATTTGCAAAAAGTATGAATTAACATTTCTGAAGGTATGAATTAACATTAGTGAAGGATATATGATCTGAAAATGTGCACCCATTGTTTTATTCATGATGTAGTAATGGATAGTGAACATATGAGTCCAACATGACAATGCTTTTGTAAAAGCAAATGATTTTAATTACAGAAACATCTGTTCTAGAGAAAGAAAGTGTTCAAACATAATTTATCTGGATTCAAAGCAAATCCATTTTCTTATGCTCCCTAGTAGTTTATATGGGGGCAGTGGAGAAACAACACCGAAAATTTCTCATGAAAAATTGGAAGCTTCATCAGTGTTGTTATCTGGATTTTTAAGGGTTATTTTTTGCATTTCTGGTTATATTATTTATATTTGAAGGTTACCACACCTACATACATATATGTATAATAATTTTGCAAGAATCACCAATACCTGGTCAATGATGAATCAAATATAGATTTGATAGACACCTTTGATAGCTGTTACAGGCTGCTATCCATTGTCTAGCAGTATTTCCCACCAAACTTAAAAAAGAAAATACAAAACTATGCTTAGAAAGGAAGAATATGAAAGAAGAGAACCATCTCCTAGTACAGACAAATTTCCAGGTGCCATATGGTCTTTTTTTATTTACTTCCAAATGCAAGATCTTTGGTTCTACAAAAAATAATAATAATAAAGTGCCTTTTTTCCCTGCATTAGGTATAATTCTTAGTCTGTCCTGTCAGTTCCTCAATGCATGATGGAGTGAAAAGGACTAAATAATGTAATAATTAGAATTCTGTAAGTGTATACTCAGAAATAACTTCCACCAAATTCACCTGACTTCCAAATCAATGATGCTTATGCTATGCTCCTTTCTCCTGCTACTAAACCTTTGGCAAATCCTACATATATGCAAGAAATATGAGCTAGAAATATCTGATGCCTTGAGAAACCATGTCAACCAGGACTGCAAATATCTTCTTTTCTGTTTTACAACTCATATTTTCCCCCAAATAGAACTACTCACACATTAATTATGATTCTATTTTATGCATACACTAAGTGCATGCGTATGTGTACTTATGTTTCAAAGCAATGGGATTTTCTTTGTTGTTGTTTAGTTGCAAAGTTGTGTCTGACAACTTAGCAACTAAATAGCATGCTGGCCACCCCTGTCCTCCATTGTCTGCTGAAGTTTGCCAAATTCATTGCATCAATGACATTATCTAACCATCTCATCCTCTGCTATTTCCCTTTTTCTTTTCCTGTGTTCAGTCTTTCCCAACATTAGGGTCTCTTCCCATGAGTTATCTCTTCTTGTTTGGTGGCCAAATGAGTATTTGAGCTTCAGCTTCAATATATGTCCTTCCAAATAATAGTCAGGGTTGATTTCCTTCAGGATTAACTGATTTGATCTCCTTAGAGCCCAAGGGACTATCAAGAGCCTTCTCCAGCACCATAATTCGAAAGCAAATTCGAAAGCAAATAAGATTTTCTATGCTGCACTAAATCCCTATTCTTGTTTTGCTAATAATTAAGAACAGGCTTACATTTTTTATGATATTGCTCCACTTTTTCAAATGTAGCACCAAATATATGAATCTTGGAGGCAGAAAACAACTGCAATGAGACAGGATTGTCAACAGGTTCTCCTACTTGTCATCGGACATCTCCCCCTTCCCAAAATAATTGGGATATTTTAGTGGCAAAATCTATGAAATATCATATTTGTCAAAGGTTGTTTGTGGGGTTGCTTTTGATTTTTTTTTTTTTTTTTAGTGGAGGCTAACCTGGGCAGAAAATGTTGATTTTTAGAGATAGGTGCAGAAGACATGAGATTGAGAAAAAATATGCAACAACCATTAATAAAGCATGAGATTAATTTGGGAAAACAGGTGAAAGAAACTCAAAATTGCCCTGCTTTGATTCTGTTCATTATAAGGGAGGGAGACTCTTTGGGTTTTTAAAGTTTTATGTTTATATTAGCAATGTAGACTTCTGGTATTCCTTTTGATGTCTGTTTGCTCACCAGTTTATCTCAAAAGTTAACTTTAGTCAGCAGTTACATATCTGTAGGAAACATTTGTATTTATGGGCCAATCTTACAATCAGTGTACAGGAATCCTGTATCCAGTTTGTTTCTTGAATTTGAATATTCATACAAATTCTTCCATACCACATTCCTGAACCTGAACTGTTTATATTATACAAATATAATAACATGGAATAAATTGTATTTAGCATGAGACATCAATATGCATATTCATATTGTGTTATGTTAATATACATGAGCAAAAAATCTTGATAATGTGAGTCAGCCAATATCCTGAAAAGTGACAGATAATTCTTTATTTTTATATATATTGTTCCATAGGAGCTCTCAGGCAAAGAATAAGGTTAGCATTATTTTTGATGGCAGCAACTCCATTTCCACACTAATGTTCTTGCTGCAGAGTCTCATTTCTATTCTCCTTCAAGAAATGAAAGTAAGACAGAGAGGGGAAGGAAGGAAGGAAAAAAAGAAGGAATGGGAAGGAGAAAGAGAGTGAGAGAGATTACAATAGCAGAAATCTGCATATTCTAAATTATAGTTAAATTTAATCATTGGCCAGTTTTGTCTGGAATCTCTTAACTCATCTCAAATACTGGAAAACAACTACAACTTGAAAAGATCAACTTGAATTTCAAAATAATTGTATTTAAAATGTATATAAGAATTTAGATTATTCAAGTCATTCACACATTTTATTTCAATGATCTTTAGTAGAACTGTCCCTATACTCTTCAAAAGAGAACCTGCGGGTAACCAAATGATCTGTCAAAAATAAATTAATAAGTTGAGAGCCCATTTTTTGCTCATTCCTGCCCTCCCCAGCCCCCAGGAGCACTCTGAAAGCCTCCTAAAAGCTATGCACGGCCATTTTGGTGAAGGGGGCGGGGTTTCGGGATGCAAAAAATGCTGCATTCGGTGTATAAGACGCACCCAGATTTTCAGCCTCTTTTTTGAGGGAAAAAGGTCTTATACTCTGAAAAATTTGGTAACTGTTAAATAGAAGATGCACCAGGAGTTTCCACTGCATTTGTTTTGTAGAATTATTGCAGAACCTGACAGTGAAGTTAAATAAGGATCAGCATGGAATCTCTACATAGTCACAAGTGGACTAAGTCCAAATTATTGAATTCTGTTGACAGTATAACTTCAAGCAGTTTGTTGACAAGATTCTTGTGTATAGACTATTTAGGAATAAATCAAATTAATTGGACTTTGATGTGTGGACCTGGTCTTTCATACCCAACATTTTCTCTCTGGCAGATATGAAATTCTGTAGCAATAGCATTAGCAATAGCAGTTAGACTTATATACCGCTTCATAGGGCTTTCAGCCCTCTCTAAGCGGTTTACAGAGTCAGCATATCGCCCCCAACAACAATCTGGGTCCTCATTTTACCCATCTCGGAAGGATGGAAGGCTGAGTCAACCCTGAGCCGGTGAGATTTGAACAGCCGAACTACTGAACTGCAGTCAGCTGAAGTAGCCTGCAGTGCTGCATTTAACTACTGCGCCACCTCGGCTCTATGCTCGATCAACTAAACAACACATTCTTTGTACTGTTGCACTGTTCGTCCATCCATCCATTCAATTTATACAATGCCCATCTCACCTGTCATATCATTTTATTTCATTTTCTCACCATCCCACTTTTATACCTTTTACAGGTATTCTCTAACACCTGAGCTTATATATTCTTGCATTTCCCACCCAAAACTGTTGGTTTCCAACATTAATATGATGATGGAAGCCAGCAGTTTCTTTAATGCCTTTTCCTTCCTTCCTTCCTTCCTTCCTTCCTTCCTTCCTCCCTCCCTCCCTCCCTCCCTCCCTCCCTCCCTCTCTCCCTCCTTTTTCTCTTCCTGGATGTAAAATAAAATCAATAGGACAAGAAGTGCCAAGAGAGATCCCCATGAATTTAATTTTGGGAATCCAGCGTGTGCCACTTACATCCTAGCTCGACCTTGAATTGTGCCATAACTAATTTCTTGTGATTTTTCATTCTCTTTCTCTTTCTCTTCTATTTCAACTAATCATGAAGTTATACATTTTCATTTGCATTTATTTGAGTTACTTATATTATACAATATTATTCTCAAATTAAAGCCTATCTAATTAATCCCTCCTATAAACAAATAAAGAAAGAAAGAAAAGAAAGCAGAGAAATGTATGTGCAGGTACAAATACCCACTCGGTGTATTTGCTGTACATAATAGGTCATTATTGTGAACATGATTGATGAAGTAATGTTTCTAAAATGCTTAAGAAAAGAAAGTGTTTGATCCCAAAAGAATTTGAACAGGTGCATAAAAGCAAAAATCTTTTTACATACTGAACTTTTGAATAACTTACTAGAAATGCTTTTTTTTTTTCAAATGCAGGGGAGAGTCATATCAAAATTATACCAGAACTGCCATTTAGAAGAATTGGTGAAAGATGTGTTTTATGTATTCTTTTGGAAATTTTTGGTAAATGAAATATGAGGCATGTTGGTACAATTGATTTATATTTCTTTTGAATTCACAGAATGATTCAAGCACCTTCTCAATAATTTATTTCAAATAGTGGGCAATTTATGGGCCCACTTGAAAAGGTTATATTACCTAATGAAAAAGCTACTGGAATCTCATGGAATTTTAAGGAGAGGCTGAAACACCTTTCTATTGGCTAGGAGCCAATATGTAACTTGGATTGCTTTTCTTAAGAAATGATAAGTATGAGGAAATTTGAGCCTTAAAATAACTTTTCTTTCAGCAAATCTTCCTGGCATTCCTC
Organism: Thamnophis elegans; assembly: GCF_009769535.1. Lineage (NCBI taxonomy): Eukaryota > Metazoa > Chordata > Lepidosauria > Squamata > Natricidae > Thamnophis > Thamnophis elegans. The sequence continues at coordinate 86,253,927 of NC_045546.1, forward strand.
TTGAATTCACATTCTAAATTGACTGACTGATCATTTATACCACATTTCCGTAAGACAATTAAAAGTAAGGAAGGGAACTAATCCTCCTCCTCCTCCTGAAATTGTCTCTCTGTTTTTGTTTTTGTTTTTTTCCAGATGAAATCAAATTATATCACAGCCAGGAAAAAATAAGATAAAGTCTACAAAATGAATATACAGAATATGTACATGTATGAACACATAAAAGATTGACATAAATGAAATATGTTCATATAAGATGTATGGCAAAGAATATACATGTAAATGCAAGATACAGAGTAAGTAACATAATAAAGTAAATAAATGAATGACTCTCCAGCTACAAGTAAAAGAAATACAGAAAATCCTCAGTTAACAACTAGCTGTTCGGCAATGGTTCAAAGTTGCAACAATGCTGAATGACTGGTACTTATGACCTATACTTGAAGGTCCAGCACCTTCAGCCATTTGATCATGATCCAGGCACTTGGCAACTTTTGCAAGTACATTCCATGGCCATGGAGGTCACCATTTGCAATCTTTCCTGTCAACTTCCCACAATGGGAACAACTTTCCCCTTCAATGGGGAAGTCAGCAAATAATGTTGCAAGCTTCTCCTATAAGTTCCTTCTTTCACTTTCCCTCTTGAAGAATCTGCTATTTACACTCCTTCCCACACTCACCTACACTTCTGTGGCACTGCGTCACTCCTTTAAAGTTGATTGAAACCAAAAGGAAATGAAGGTATTAATACATGGAATTCAAGCAAAGAGTGTACTGCTTGAATCATTTCAAAGCAACAATGAATGAAAACAACAACAACAATGGAAACTAATCAAGTAGAGAAACACCATGGAATTAAGGAGAAACTTCATAACAGTGAGGACTATTAACCAGTGGAACAGCTTGCCTTCATTTGTGTGATTCATCATTGGAGTTTTTTAAAAAAGACTAGATGGTCAGCTTTCTGATATGGTCTAGGGTCTCCTGCTTGATCAGGGTTTGGACTAGAAGACCTCCAAGGTCCCTTCCAGCTCTATTCTGATTGGTTTTTCTGGTCAATTAAGATGGTGAAACAGCCTCAAGCACTACAAAGCAAAAGTACTGACCACAAAATAATTATTACGCTAAAAATTGCTTCTATCTTCTGCATGATATTTGCAAATGGTAAATAAATTAGAATATAAGACTTTGTAGCCCAGAGTTGTCTTCCTAACTTTTTGATGTTAACGTGACAAATAATTCCAAGCTGTCTGCTTTTTCTAGGTAATGATGAACCCAGCAGTGGAAAAAAAAACATATATCGGCAATAATTTGCACAACGCCTTTTCATCATGAAATAGAAATGAAAGTTTAAGTCAGAATATATACTCAACAGTGGCACTAAAAACTTAAAAGGCAAGTTGTTGCTTTTCGCTTTCTGAATAAGCCAATTCCTTGTTCTTATAACAGGCTATTAGGGACTGTTGGCTTCATAATACTTCATTGTAGTGTGAACTTTGCTGATAAAGTAGCAAAATGACCAGAGTTTAAAAGATCAGTTACATTTGCTTGCCTTGCTATTGCTAGCAAATTTTGAAAAGTGACCAACTTTTGTTCTGCTGAAAAGAAACACCTTGAGCCTTGTAATGGAAAAGACACCTTTAGTTATCAGCTATATTTTAGCTGTGGCTTTATCTATACAAAATGGTTTCTTTCTCTACTAATTGAAGCATACAGAAGCAACCTGTCATGAAATACTAACACAAAAGTGAGATTTTTTCTCTCGTTTTTTGTTATTTCTATTCTATTAAAATTATTATTTCTATAGACCCAAGCAAGAGTTCAATCAGTCTACAGAAACCTTTGTGGATATATTTGGGTCCCCAAAGCTACGCCTTTGTTGTGTTATAATTGCCATCATCCACACATCAAGCATAATGTTTTCCTAACTTTTTTTTAAATAAATCTGAAAAGCAAAAGATAAAACCATCTACACCACCAATAGGAGGAAAAAAATCCATAAATAATGACTATAAAGTGAAGAAAGAAAACCTAATACATTATAGAGATTGAAAACAATGTGGAAAAAGAAAAGAAAAAGAAATATATCAGCAGAAAAAGGTATATATAATAAAGACAGATAATGATACGAAGTTAATTCTGTCCTTAAGCTTATCATTAAATCTGAACCATATGTTAACATACTGTTTATATGGGTATGTATAATCTATATTCATATGTATATTAACATTTTCTCGCTTTGAGACCATAGAGACTTTTTAAAACTTGAGTACTGAATCTGTTTGATAAAATCAGAATATTACATAAGTTTGGTGCTATGGTTAGATCTTCAGACTATAACTCACTATACTGTGAGTTATAGTTCTGCTTTAAGCATGAAGTCTCCTGTCTAATCTTGGATCAGTCATTTTCTCTAAGTCCTAGGAAAGAATCAATGGCAAATCTTTTCTGAAAAAAAAAAAAAAAAAGAACTTTGCCAAGAAAACTGCAGGGATTTCTCTGGGAAGTTTCTGAGAATTGGACACAATTGAACAGTTATTTTTTTAAAAAAAAACACCACCATAAAATTATCCTCTTTCTTCCAAACTTAAAACCAAAGCTCTTCAGGAGATGACAAATTTCATGGTTTTGGCAAACATTGTTTTATATTACATTGAGATGTTTGACTATATTTCTTTCCAAAATTGTATTAACATATATAGTAATTTGAAACCAAACCAAGGGGGCATTTGGGCAAGACCAAATCTCATCATCAAATCAGACCATATCAAAATTAACTTTCAAGTTTCTTATATCAACATCTAATCATCTTTTAAATATTCTTTGAGAGGTAAACATGACAGAATATTTTCTTATTTTTAAATCTTAAAAAGTGTACTTTACAAAGCTTAATGCCAAGATTAATTGATTCCTTTAAGACTGGCTATTTTAATTATTAATTCTACAATTCAAATATATAGCTAATTTTAATTCCAGTTTATCTGTGGCAATATCCATAACATCAGTCTCCAGGCAGATGTTGCCAAATGTCTATTTTTCATACATTTAGATTGAAATAGATGAACTATAGATAACATTACTTTCTGTAGTTTCTAGCTAATATTCAGTAAATATCATAGTGTCCATATTAAACAGCTTGTGGTGTTTTTTCTGAATATTTACTGTTACTATATTATCTTTTTATATATTTATTTTCTAAAATTTGAATAAACCTCAAAACAATGTGTCATAAAGTCTATGAAATATTATTTACCATTTTATAGAAAATTTGTTTGGTCCTGGCTTTTTCATAGTTTTTGATGTCTTTGCGATCTCTTGCAATTAGTTCTCTGAATTTATTTTAATTTTATTTATTTTTATTTTCATGAGATTTTTATTTTCTATTTCAATATGTCTAAGATAATTGATAACTGATAGATTCTATCTTGGTTCATTACTAACCTGAATTCCAAATATAAACTTCAATCTATAAGAGATAACTTTCCAGCTTTTCTCTTGATTCTCAATATTTCTAAGTGATAGGTTTCAGATAATAGTCAAATTATTCTCAATATAGAAGCTTAAATTTGCATTTTGCTACTATAAATGTTTGCTATGGTTTGCTATGAGATTTCTAGCATAAAATAAAAATGAACATTTCATCATATTTTCCAACTTTATAAGATCCCCCATCCTCCTCCTCTTCCTTCTCCTCCCCATCCTCCTTTCCCCTACCCCTACCCCCTCACCCTCACCCCTTCCCTTTCCTCTCCCCTTCCCCTTCCTCCTCCTCCTCCTCCTCTTCTTCTTCTTCCTCCTCCTCCTCTTCCTCCTGCTCTCCTTCTCCTTCTCCTCCTCCTCTTCTTCTTCTTCTTCTTCCTCTTCCTCTTCTTCTTCCTCTTCCTCCTCCTCCTCTTCCTCCTGCTCTCCTTCTCCTCCTCCTCCTCCTCCTCCTCCTCCTTCTACTAGTATTTATAGGTCTGGCTCTTGTTTGTATCAAAACTGAGTGGTAGATCAAGGGGGAAACTGATTGCTTTCTATTTCCCATTCACTTTTGCTGCTAGGTCAGCTGAAGCACCACTACTATGTTTACCCTATTTCAATTATTGGTGATTTATGATTTTTGCCCAAGAGAGGAAAACCACACAAAAGTAAATCTTGCTGGTGGCCATTAACTAGACAAGCATTGAATTGCCACTTCCTCCACCCTCACAGCTGGTATCTACTATAGATTTACAGAGTGGGCAACCTTTTGGTGACTGGAGCCTGCATTCCACATTCTTATGGGAATCTGAGGTGGGAACGGGAATCATGTGAAATTGGATATATATAGTTCAGTCCCTAGTGAAGCTGCAGGGGAGGAAATTAAGCCCTTACACTGGTGCTTTCATCAATTTCTTCCTGAATGTGATGGAAAATTGGCATTCAATTTTCAGCTATAGTCATCAAAGAAGGCTCAGGGGGAGCTCAAAGTATGGGCTTGAAAATTTTCCCCATAGACGAGAAGAAATGACCCTCTGTTGCAAAATAATATTCTTTTTTGTGTAATGCTACTGTAAATCTGAAAATGCCAACACAGCTGCTTGCTACAGCAGCAAAATGAAATTGAAACACTCACTTTTTATCTTTCAACTCAATTTCTTTCCCTTGCAAGTAGCAAGGCAAAGTGTTACATGGGTTAATGCATAGATCTTAGAATAAACTGACCATATCTGTCTTGATCTATGTGAGGTCCTTACTTGCGAAAACTTTGTAGATTTGCATTCAACAGATGTCATTATTCCTTCGTCTGAAGGACTGCATTGTCCTTGCCATCCTACTCATTTAGCTCCGAAGTGCACAATTCAACATAAATGTTTCATTATGGCAAGATAATTCATCTGCCTACCTATCAACATATTCTGTTCCTCCTAATGGAATTTGATGCATTGCTGTTTAATTGGCAGCTTAGTAATTACTCTTTTGTTAGTTCACTGAAGTTGGAATACATGACCAATTTGGAGTCCAATAGCACTGGAGCTAAACAAACTCATAATAAAAATGCATGCAGCATCTTTCCTCCAAGATCATGTTTTGTTTTTTTTCCAAATGTGTGCTTTGGATATGGAGTTCCACAAATTACAGCCCTATGATTAACTTCGCCTCTAATATGGAACAATTCTTTGGGGTCTCTTTAATGCATGGCAACCCACATATACAGTTCTTGGCTCTATGTTCATTGCTTTGGTGTTAAGTGCAATTATGTCAAAGGTTATTCTTCCACTTGGTAGGGAAATATTTCTAACAGGACACACTTGGAAATTACATTAGATGCCCACTGCTGTAACATACATATCAAACAGGGGATGACTCTGAAGTCATTAAAAATGCAAATAGAAAAATAGGGACCACCTTTAGTGGGAAGGTAACAGCGTTCCATGCACCTTCAGTGTTTAGTCATGCTGGCCATATGACCACAGAGACATCTTCGGACAGTGCTATCTCTTCAGCTTTGAAATGGCTATGGCCACTGCCCCCTAGATTCAGGAATAATTATCATATATGTGTAAGGGGAACCTTTTACCTTTAACTTAATAGATGAAGAATATTTGTTGATATTTTTGCTGCTTTACTAAGCATAGGATCAGGCCCTAATGAGATCTTCCATAAAGAACAAATCAGAGGGGGGAAAACAGATATATTGAAGCATATATCTGTTTGCCATTCCCTGACATATACAGATTATTTCAAAAATGTACAAATGCATTTTGATTTTATAAAGTGTTCTTCTTGGATGCAGTTACTAAAGTACATTCTATAAAATTATGTTTTATATATGAAGACATTTTACTGCATAATAAATTGTATTACTGAAAACAAAATCAAATAAACGCTACATTCTGTATTAATGATGATCCATTTTCCTGGATAATCATTTAATTATTCCAGCTGTTTATTTCCTGGCATTGCTAAGTAGTCTCTAATGTTTTTTTTTAAAAAAAATGGTATGAATACATCTATGTGTATGTGTTCTAAATAGTTTACATCAGCAACAAATAGTTCTGTGGAAAGATATTTGCCCCTATTTGGATTTGCTGATACCTTGCATTTCTGCCAATGAATGTTATGAAAGCTTCATACAGGGCCTATTGCCATATAAAAATAATGCAAGTTTTTTTTTTTTAAAAAAAAATCTTTTGTATGTGTGTGATTTTTTTTCTTCATAGCCATACAATATGCAATGTACCAATTTGAGGGGGGGGGGAGTAGTTGCTTCCTGTTCTGACCCCCCCCTTGCACAACTCGTTAACAAACGCAGGCAGACAAAACTTAAGAGGACTTTTTATCAGTTGTTCAGTTCAAACTGGCTTTGAGCCCAGAAAATAACATAAACAAAACTCTCCGATAAGAATTCAAAAACAAAAGCTCTTACAAACTCGGCAGTTCTTTCGCAGTCTTCACAGATCAGATTTACATGAAAACACCAAAGCATTTCTCCAAATGTAACAGGCAAATCACGAGTAATAAGCAAGCAATATTGTATTAGACACAGAACACATGAAGGAAGTATGTTGACTCCAGCAACTGGGGCGTGGCAGCATCCGTCCTTTTATCTCCCAACTTGCTTCTAACCACTCCCAGCTGCACACTGAATCTTGATCCTGAAAAAGCTCTCAGCATAACTGCTGAGTCACAACACTTCCTGAATCCAACTTAAAGGAATGTTTCTGAAACTTGGTGAGTGTATGTCACATAGACTTCAATTCCCTGAATTCCCTGCCCAGAATGATGTCTAGGGAATTCTGAGAGTTGAAGTCCATGTGTCATAAAGTTGCCAAGTTTGAGAAACACCAAATAAAGTGTCTTGGTGCAATTATTTGAATGTTTAGCTAATTATTTTCCTTTTAAAAAAAAAAAAAAATCAGTGCTGTTTCACCAATTTTCCAGTCAAATGAGGTGGAAAAATTGTATGATTGTTTCTTGGCAGTTGGGGGCAACAATCAAAGGGGACTAGAAGAATGAGGGCATACTGGAACTGTACTTATTGGAGGTGGCAGAAAGCAAAGGATGAAAAAAAGAAAGAAAGAAAGAAAGAAAGAAAGAAAGAAAGAAAGAAAGAAAGAAAGAAGCTCAGAAACAACAACAATAATTATATAAAAATGATCCTGCTGATTTTGAGTCAACAAAGTTTAGGTTATCAAACAAGAGGGTTACTAATTTTCCTCTTCTAACAATTACAGTAGAAGGGAAATCTAAAATACCCCAGAGGGAAATCTAAAGGGCAGTCCTTTCCCAGCTAAGCTAAGTGCTAAGCTTTGTTTGCATCCAGCTGAAAGTACTTTAGACCAGTGGTTCCCAAACTTGGCAACTTTAAGACTTGTGGACTTCAACTCCCAGAATTCTCCAGCCAGCTCAGCTGCTTTAGACCAAATAGGAGAAGCACTTGAGCAATCTAGGGAGGATAATATCCAACTTGCATGGTGTAGCTTTCCTGATAAGTGGAGGATCAATACAGGGTTGTCAGACATTTCTAATGATAGGGTAAGTGGCAGTTTTGGATTTGCTTATTGTCATCATTTGGAGACGGTTTGGGACAATACTCAATTTTCCCAGTGTGATTGATCAAAGATCACTTTTGAGATTTCTGGAGCAACCTTCTGAACAGATGCATCAGGAGTGGGATTTTCCAAGCTATGAGAGTGCCATTACACTGAATTCCAGAAGAAGTACCTTATTTATGTTAGTCAAGCATAAGAGTAGTAATGCCATCATTTGCAGACATTTTCCTGGCTTCAAACTTGGACAATTCACTCATCAGTGAGCGAAGCATCAATTCTGCTTTATACAGAGGCCACTACAGGAAATTGTTAGGCTAACATCTGAAAGGAATTGTTTAGCATATTGCAAAATGGCCCAGAAGGGAATGTATGATACATCCTGCCCCCCCTTTTTTTTGTAACGATGAAGTATGAAGTAAAAGTGTTGTGGCTCCATGGTGATTCTACAAAAATCTTTAAAAGTTATTGAGCTGCAGAAATTTACCATAGAGTGATGGACCACCAGATTCGAAGCAAGTGATATGAGAAAGTTTTTTAGTTTGTTTTCACTAGGAGTTTTGAGGAGTATCAGGACGAAAAGTGAGCATACTTGCTGCACCTTCTGGTAACTTCTGAAGAGGTTGTTTCTTTTTTTAATCTTCTATGGCAACCACATAGTCCCAGGAAAATTAATATCTGAGTTGAGGAAACATTAACAAGAAAGTAACAAGATCCAATGATCTTATTGGACCTGATTGACACCTTATTTCTGAGCCCAGTCCCATTTCTCAAGCCATTAGCCTCAGCTTTCAAACTCATGATTATTTTAAGTACTTTCTGAAAATGTGACATAACCTTATTCTTTTTCCTGAGATTTTGGGGAAAACAAATATCAGTTATTCCCTTATGTGGATATTTTATTGTGAAAGTTATTTAAACCTGCTGTCTTTCTCATGAATTAATTTGCACAATTCATTGAATTAAAATTGTGTAAGTAAGTATAATTGTTACTGACACTAATGAAGGAAGGAAATTTCTGAAAATATCAGTTTAACTAATAAAAGTTGTATTACATACAATGCAATTTTTTTTCTCAGATACTGTATTTTGAGAGGAAAAGAATGATCCACCAGAGTATTTGCCTCTAGTTGTTAATAGGTTCAGAAAGTAGGTGCAGAAAACTGTTGCAACAATAGTTGAATTCCTTCTCTGTTGTGCAATTTGCACAAGTTCATTCTCTTTTGTGTAATTTGCTATAGATTCACCATTAATTAGAATTGTCTAGTTTTCTTTCCCAGGTTGAAAATTCAGTAGATGCCAACTCTTTTATATGTTAATAATCACAAATATATTAGTTTCCTTTTCTGGTACAATTTTGTTTCTTTATATATATATAAAAAACTGGTGAAAAACAAAGTGTCTTCCACACCATTGTTGCTATAGAAAATGTTCCAGAAAAAAAATGTTTGGTACCTTCAGTTTATAATACCAACATATACTTATTATTTAATTGAAATTTTGAGTTAATTCTTGCCTGAACTTTACTTCTTATAGAAATGTTGGACTTTCAGAATTCCCATAATTAAGTATGATGCACAGTTTTGCACATTCCAGGATGGGAGGAATACATTTTAAAATGAACACGATTAAGTTTAGAAGGAAGGAAGGAAGGAAGGAAGGAAGGAAGGAAGGAAGGAAGGAAGGAAGGAAGGATTTTAATTCAGAATGTATAAAAATTCTGTGATGTGTTATAAGCCAGCTGGGGGTACAGTCACTTTCAGCCATAGCCATAGAAAGCAAGCCATTTCTGAAAAACTGTGCCAAGAAAACTTGTCTTTCTTGGGGACTTGTCTAGGAAGTCTCTGGAAGTCATGCATGATTTAAAAAAAAACAAAAAACACCACAATAACAAAAATCAAATACCAGTATTTTAAAGTATCATCATCAACAACAACAAAAACAAATCAACAGGACTGAGTAGTTGTGGTTCAGAGGTGGGTTCCTACAGGTTCGCACCAGTTCTGTAGAACCGGTTCATCAAATCTACCGAACTGGTTAGAAGAGGTTCCACCAGTGGACCCGGAAAGCAGGCCACACCTACAGAAGAGGTTCCCAAAAAATTTGAAACCCACCACTGTGGTGGTTGTTGGTTCCCCCTGAATCAGGGTCACTTTAGTCACTAGCCTTGGATGGAGAAGAACTTCCCCAATGTAGACTGGTGCACTTGGGAATTCTTTTGGATCTCCAACTCCTGCTCAAATATCTTTGCACAAATCCATATTTTTGCTAGTTGCATCACTTCTTCAACCAGGAGGCCCTTCAGTCAGTTACTCATCTCCTAGTCACACCACAACTGAATTATTGCATGGACTTTACATACAGAAAGCCTATCCTTGAAGACCATCTGGAAGGTACAGCTGGTATCAAACAGTAATGGGCCACTTCCTAGTGTGTGTACATGCCACTATTACTAAATGAACTGCTTTGGTTGCTGTCAGCTTCATAACCTCTAATGGCATTGGACCTTGATGGCTGAGGGACAATCTGTTTCCAATTGTTTCTGCCCACCCTGTACATTCATTCTTTATGAAACATCTTGTGAGATGAAGAAAGTGTGTCTTCTCTGTCATTATCCCACCACTCTGTGAATCAGCATCTGCCCAGAGATAAAAATGTTGCCCTAACTGCTATGGTTTTGGAAAGTACTTAAGACCTGGCCTGGAATGGATAGGTTTTTCAGGGTTCTGGTTTCATTTGATTTGTTCATGTTTGATTGTTTGAGAACACTTGCATTATCATGTGATAACATAATGTTTGAAACCCGTAATAAGTTATGTGTGCCACAGATAGATTGGTCCTTTTGTTTTTCACAGAAGTAGCAATAGCAATAGCAGTTAGACTTATATACTGCTTCATAGGGCATTCAGCCCTCTCTAAGCGGTTTACAGAGTCAGCATATCGCCCTCACAGTCTGGGTCCTCATTTCACCCACCTCGGAAGGATGGAAGGCTGAGTCAACCCTGAGCCGGTGAGATTTGAACTGCTGAACTGCAGATAGCAGTCAGCTGAAGTGGCCTGCAGTACTGCACCCTAACCACTGCGCCACCTCGGCTCTAGTGAGGGGTAAGGTAGAGAAAATAGGTAAGTTTTTGTGGTATGCCGGTGGGTGATATACTGTTGAAAATGATAATTGGGAAAATGTAATATTGTTGGCAACTTCTTATCTATATGTGTGCATTTCCAACATGATCAATCAGATGAACTTTCAAGTAAATGGAGGGATACGTATCATTGCTGATTTGATCACTATCCTGTCACAAAGTTTCTTTTGTTTACCTTAAGTCCAAAAACCATTTAATTCACACCTCTCCATCAAACATTAATCTCTTGGACATTAATTGCCTACTTAATAACTCTAAATTGCTAATTAAACCATTAGACTGTTAACTAGTGTTAGTGCCTTTGGTTTTTAGTGAAATGTCTTTATGGAGGATTATTTTTGAAAATTCCATTCTATTTTATGCTTCAAAGAATACAACTCTATTGCTCAGCACACTTTTACTTTTGTGAATGAGTGAGGGAGATGTTTGGAAGATATTTGAAGAATAAACAAGCAGCATTATTCTCATGAAAGGTGTTTAATAATCTATTGTATATGCACAAGACCTGGATGATATAAGAGAATGTTTCTCTCATGGTCTTTCATCCATGTAAATTTTGGGGACTCACATTGTCTGAATCAAAACTTAGTTTGATAGCTATAGCATGTGGCTGGTGCAAGTATAGCTGACAATATCAGTTCCTCAGGAATTGATAAAATTCCAATAATTTTTAGCTACAGTGACTAATGCTGTAGTAGGACTGATTCAATAATTTTATATTTTATATCCTTTTATTTGAGTTAAATAATAATATAAGAAGCTCTAAGCTAGGACTCCACAGGCTTAACAAAGTAAAGTTGTGATCAATTACCTGACAAATTGATTTGAGAAATCACACAATGATTTGTTTTATACATTTGACTTGTACTCTCTGTTCTTAATGCATAGTCTGATGGACATTTGAAACATTTCACTGGCAAAGAAGGCCTTATGGTATGTCCTCTCCATCCTCACAAAGAGATCTAGTAACAAAATAATTTTGTATTATGCTGTAGGACTTACGATGTATCCTTCTTCAATCTTTTTTACACAAACATTATCATAGTCACTGGGCTTGATAACTGTGAACAATTTGGAGAGAGTTCCATTATAAACACCTCCCACATTCTGGAAAATGTTGACTGACTTGCTCATCAATTCTTCTGGAGCCACTTAAAAATTGCCATATGTTAAAAAAATCTTATCTTTTTTTCTCATGCACATCTGGAGGAGAGGCTGTTTTCAGATTGATGTTAATAAGTGGTCTCTTTTACTAAAAGTTCACACACACTTATCTATAATTTATACATACAATTTATGTATTGAGAACTGTAAATAGCAATAGCAATAGCAGTAGACTTATATACCGCTTCATAGGCCTTTCAGGCCTCTCTAAGCGGTTTACAGAGAGTCAGCATATTGCCCCCAACAATCTGGGTCCTCATTTTACCCACCTCGGAAGGATGGAAGGCTGAGTCAACCCTGAGCCGGTGAGATTTGAACCGCTGACCTGCTGATCTAGCAGTAGCCTGCAGTGCTGCATTTAACCACTGCGCCACCTTGGCTCTAAATAAATTGGACTAATACCATATTTGTATACTAAGGCTCTAAATAAATTGGACTAATACCATATTTGTATACTAAGATGCACACATTTAGCTTCTAGAATGCATAAACAAGATGAAACTTTCACTGAAGGAGTGGTTTTAAAACCTTAACTATTAATTATTTTGAAGAATTATTTGCTTATTCTTACTATTGACCTAAAGGCAATCTGCTGACTAAAACTATATTAAAAAGTAGAGAAAGTGGCAGGATGAGTTGGCATCACTGATATTGTACCTCAAGGTTGTCTGTTGTGGCCCAGCAGGTGCCGTTGGAGCTGCCACCAGGCTCCGACAGCGAGGGGCCCTCTGAGTCAGCTCTGGGGGATGTGGAGGACCCTGGACAGGGTTCTGACTCCGAGCAGGGCGCAGAGAGGCTGGTTGGCCACCAGGAGGCACCCGAGCCTTGGACCAGTGGGGAGGAGACAAGGGAGAGTGAACCAGAGGTCAGTAGTGAGTTGTTCCTGGATGCATGCCATTGAAGAGCTACTAGGTGTCAGGAACAATTACACAATTACAGGAGGTGATTGTACTCAGCTGGTGGTCATTAGGCTCCTCTCCAGACTATAAAAAGGCTACTTGTGCACACACCCCTCTTTGCAGAAGTCAACGCAGGATTGAATGTCGGAGGACATTACTGTGAGCTTGGCAGGCTGGATTGCTGCCAAGCCTTATCTGTGTTTATTGCTGCCTGAGTTTGTCTGAGTTGCTGCCAAGGTCCTTATCTGTTTGTTCTGCTTGGCTTTCAGCCACCGAGGTCTTGGTGTCTTGCTATTAAAGTACATTCCAGTTAAGCTTGTCTCGGAATTCGTTACTGGATGGAGGAGGGGGTCAGAACAGTTGACAGAGCCAAGGTGGCGCAGTGGTTAAATGCAGCACTGCAGGCTACTGCTAGATCAGCAGGTCAGCGGTTCAAATCTCACCGGCTCAGGGTTGACTCAGCCTTCCATCCTTCCGAGGTGGGTAAAATGAGGACCCAGATTGTTGGGGGCAATATGCTGACTCTCTGTAAACCGCTTAGAGAGGCCTGAAAGGCCTATGAAGCGGTATATAAGTCTACTGCTATTGCTATTGCTATTGTCTATTTCCCAAATGGATGAAAAGTATCATGCAGGTAATTAGAACATTGTTGGAATCCCTTTAAGCAAACAAACTTGCCTTCTAGAGTAAGATTTATAAGAAAGAGAATTGTCAAGCGAATGTATTTTTGCTCGGTGCTTCTGCGTAGATTGAATGTGCTTTTCATGGATCAAAGAAACAGAGTGACCAAAGGCATTGAAGACAACAAGAAGAGAAGGCAATTGAGCCAGGCAGGAGAATCACTAGAGGAAGGAAGAATGGGAAGAATGAATGAATGACAGGTTGCCCCTATCAGGGGAAGAACACCCAAACGCATGAAAAAAAAAAATCCATGCTAGGATTGCCAAGTCTAGTCAGAAGTTACATAAGTAGATGGGAATGGTAACACCCTGGAGTCATTGCATAGAAGAAGTGCCATGCCTCGATCCATCTGAAGTTCAAATTTAGCCTTGCCAGTAAGATTATAAGTGGCATTTTTATCTATTTGTCTGTGTGTGTGAGAGAGAGAGGGAAGGATTTAAAGCTTTAGTTCAGAAAGTGAACAATAAAAGCTGCATTTATTTCTTTGTATGCGTAATTACTGGATAAATAAGGACACACAGCACTGAAATTATTATCAAAATCTCTTTGCAGATCTCCATTTTGCAATATATATATATTTAATGTAACTGATTATGCCTTATATGAACACAACCTATTTATAGCTTTTTTTAAAAAAAAAAATGTTATATAAGATAGATTCAATATGCTTTCAATTTGCTGACCTTAACTTGGAACACTTTAAGGTAAAGTCTGCCTTGACTGATGTTACCAATGATGACTTTCTGGAAAAGATAAGGTGGATTTAGTTGAAGGTAGACCAGAGGCTATTTCTGACATCCTTGTTAGAGGGACAGATGATGCAACAGTAAGTTAAATGAAGTTCTCGTAGCCTTAAGTGATATTTAGCAGCAATCAATGCAGATTTAACATGAGCTGAGTATCCTTCAGGAACATTTTAAAGGTTATTACCTACTACTACTTTGGAAACATTCTCTCTATGTTGTCTTTTTTCTTTTTTTTCTCTTTCTCTCTCTCTTTGTGAAGTAAAATTTAATGTTCATCCTTCAGCATTTTAAATCCTTTGTCAAAGGATTGACTGAAAGACCCTGTCCTTGTGGCTCAGGAGAAGTGGAGATTGTTGGTCACATACTCCTTCAATGTTCCTTTTACAGAAACATTTGGGGGAAAAAAACCCATATCCTTCCAATAATTACTAGGTATCTTGGCTGTTCCAACACTGCTTATCTCCAGGGGCTGCTTAAGGATGAACAGTTCATAAGTACAATGCAGGTGGCTAGATTCTGCTCAGCAGCACTGGGGAATCATGGGAAATACGTGTCTAATCCACCATATCTATTTTATACAACAAATGTGGCAAATCCGTTGCACTGCTTATTCCTTTCCCTTTTAGTATTAAACTGTCTATGGGTCTCACAATTATGGATTGTAATTTTAGTATAGTTAGATCATGTGTAATTGAAAGACTGGATTTTATCATAGATTTTGTCTGTTATTTATTATTTTACTTTCAAATTTTTAGTTGGATATTCACTGTTTTTATTTATTCTGGTCTCTAGTCTATGACTGCAATAAACTGAATTAAACTGAATCCTTTGTCAATCCAAACCAGGAACATTAGGCTTAAACAAAATCTGTCCAGTAAACAAACCTATTTCAATCATTTCTACTGTAAAATATTGTCCAATGTAAAAATGTAGTCTAATGAAGATAATAAGATAATAATAATAATAATAATAATAATAATAATAATAATAATAATAATAATAATAATAATAATAGGATATTATATAATAATAGGATATTAATAATAGGATATTAATAATAGGATATTAATAATAGGATATTAATAATAGGATATAATAATAGGATTTTATAAAAATATAATTGATAATTATAATACATACTATAAAAGTCAAAAAGTTAATCCCTTGACATCTGAAGTAAAGAAGTAGATGGGAGGAGGAGGAAGAGGAGGAGGAGGAGGAGGAGATTTAATATTTTAAATGCTCCAAAAGTAGAGAAATATAGTACAGTAGTTAGGACTGGGTAGCTGAACTAGGACTGGGGAGATCCAGCTTCAAGTTCTTCTCAGCTATGGAAGATTACTTTTATCACTAATAAATATAATTTATTTATCTCATAGAATTGCTATTATGGGTAAAATGGAGGAATTAAGAGTAAGGAGTAACTCTTGGAGGCAAGCTGGAATATTGCCTTCAGAATCAATAATTTTTTTCCTAAAATAAGTTCTGCTTATCTTAATAGGATTTTAAAAAAAATAGATATGGGTATATTCAACTGAAGATTGAGCAATTTTCTTCTAATTATCCACTGGGTTGGCATTTTTGAAATTCAAAGTAACTGGAGCATTTAAAGATTTAGGAACAAGAGCTAGGAATGTACTGGGAATCCTGTTTTTGTAAGATTAGTATTAATAGAAGTTCTATCTCTATATGGAACCATTTTAAATCTTTAGAACACATCAAGTACTGCTTGCTGATCTTATTTATCCAGAGAATCGGAATTCATAGAAATAAATACAGGTTTGAAACATTTGTTCTTCAGTTTCTGAATTACTATATGAACTTCCCTCCTCTTATTCTTTATACATAGATAATCCAATTCAAAATCAACTGGTTGAGCCAGATTTGAGTTCCAAAAAAATCAAGGTAGGATGTCCACTGGGAACAAAACCTCATTCTGTGTGATAACTTTGAAATACTATAGTTCTCATCTGCTTTTATAACTTAATGCAAACCGTGTTTACTCCCAACTTGATACTTTTTGCACACCTGTTAGTTTTTTTTATGCTTGAAGGCTCATACCTAACACAGTTCTCATAGGAACCATCCCTTGTGTTTGAGAACAGACTCTTGTTTACAGAATCACCCCTGGTTGAGTTTTCATAGAAATGTACATGCTGGCAGTTTTCTTCATTAGTTGAAAAGCTCCATGGCAAACTTTTCTGCCTGTTTTGAACTTGGTACTTTGCTTTTGTTAAATTTCTATATATGTATATCTTTCACGTGATACAAGATATGTGGGTATGTGGGTAGCAGTATGATGTGAGCAGCATATTTAGTAAATAGAAGTCAGAGGCCAGGAATGTGCATGGGCTTCGTTTCTTAGCTGAATGATGAAGAGGCATGAAAGAGGTAACATACAGTGCTATAAATATTGTATCTGTGGCATTTGTCTGCATTAATTATCAAATGATAACCTTGCATCCCAGAACATGTCTGTTGCTCATTAATATTATTCACCATTTCGTGAGGGTTTAGAGAAAGACTTAAAATGTTGTTACAAGATTGGAAATATGGACAAAAGAAGGTTAATGGTGCCAAAAATACTGCTAGTGACTATCTTAATTGCCTTGGCCAAGTGCCTCTCTTGTTCAGGAAAATACAGTAAATGTGTTTCCATGGGAACTAATTGTTAGATGATTTTCTTTAAGTCTAACTAAAAAAGTACTTGAAAAAATGTGTGCCGCCATGTCATGCTTCTGACTACTTTTCGAGATAATGTAAATAAAGTGTTTTTTACAAAAAAAACAAAACCTTATCAGTACAGTAGTGATACAATATGTGTTTACATAGAAAGGTGGGACCTCAAGTTCAAAAGTTTTGGAAATACATGAATATGTTGCAGCTAAACAGAGATAGAATTCTTTTGGAGCTCTATGAACAATAGCATTTTGGAGGTGCTGGTTGATTTTTTTGTTAGAGGTTCGATGGGATGGTGGGCTTCATTTTTCAAAATCAATGTTTAATTTGTGTTTCAACCTGTGTACGCATTTTTATTAAAAAATATATCAAAAATCATTAAATGTAATAAGTAGGAGTAGCATCATCCTTAAAAACAGCCTGGCTAAACATTGTTCTTGCAGATCACAATCTGGGAAGTGAGCAAAAGTAAGAGTATATTAGTAGAATACTTTTACCTATTTGTTCAAGCTGCTGTTAACTGAATAGAAATGTAAACACTAAGATGTTAAACTGCATAAAAAGAAGTGATGCCGATGGAGATTCTCAATCATCTAGCTCAGTGGTTCCCAAACTTGGCAACTTTAAGACTTGTGGACTTCAACTCCCAGAATTCTCCAGCCAGCTCAGCATTTTGGAGGTGCTGGTTGATTTTTTTGTTAGAGGTTCGATGGGATGGTGGGCTTCATTTTTCAAAATCAATGTTTAATTTGTGTTTCAACCTGTGTACGCATTTTTATAAAAAAAAATATCAAAAATCATTAAATGTAATAAGTAGGAGTAGCATCATCCTTAAAAACAGCCTGGCTAAACATTGTACTTGCAGATCACAATCTGGGAAGTGAGCAAAAGTAAGAGTATATTAGTAGAATACTTTTACCTATTTGTTCAAGCTGCTGTTAACTGAATAGAAATGTAAACACTAAGATGTTAAACTGAGTAAAAAGAAATGATGTCAATGGAGATTCTCAATCATCTAGCTCAGTAGTTCCCAAACTTGGCAACTTTAAGACTTGTGGACTTCAACTCCCAGAATTCTCCAGCCAGCAGAACTGGCTGGAGAATTCTGAGAATTGAAGTCCACAAGTCTTAAAGTTGCCAAGTTTGGGAACCACTGATCTAGCTCATGGTTGCCCCAAAGGTGCTTTATTCAAGAGACAAAGGGACTTTGTTTTTTCTTTGAAGATGCTCCACTTCTCATCCAAGCAACTTCTTCGGCTCTGACTAGATGGTGGAGAATGGAAGGATGTATACTCTTTGCAGACAGTTGGTCATTTGCATTCGTTTAGAGCAAGGGTGTGAAACTGTGGTATCACCTTGCCATCACGTGACTTTTGCAACATGTTTCCCCTTCACGGAGCTGGGGTGGGCGTGGCCTGCACATGATGCATCTGTCCTGCAGGCCTCCAGTTTGACAACCCTGTTTTAGAGACCCTGGCTAAACATTGTACTTGCAGATCACAATCTGGGAAGTGAGCAAAAGTAAGAGTATATTAGTAGAATACTTTACTTATTTGTTCAAGCTGCTGTTAACTGAATAGAAATGTAAACACTAAGATGTTAAACTGCATAAAAAGAAGTGATGCCGATGGAGATTCTCAATCATCTAGCTCAGTGGTTCCCAAACTTGGCAACTTTAAGACTTGTGGACTTCAACTCCCAGAATTCTCTGGCTGGAGAATTCTGAGAGTTGAAGTCCACAAGTCTTAAAGTTGCCAAGTTTGGGAACCACTGATCTAGCTCATGGTTGCCCCAAAGGTGCTTTATTCAAGAGACAAAGGGACTTTGTTTTTTCTTTGAAGATGCTCCACTTCTCATCCAAGCAACTTCTTCGGCTCTGACTAGATGGTGGAGAATGGAAGGATTTATACTCTTTGCAGACAGTTGGTCATTTGCATTCGTTTAGAGCAAGGGTGTGAAACTGTGGTATCACCTTGCCACCACGTGACTTTTGCAACATGTTTCCCCTTCACAGAGCTGGGGTGGGCGTGGCCTGCACATGATGCATCTGTCCTGCAGGCCTCCAGTTTGACAACCCTGTTTTAGAGAGTTGTTGAGGCCACCTGGAGGTTTATCTGTCTCATAAGGTCACCTGAGTAGTGCGAAATATCTTCAAAGGAAAAATCAGAAATAGCAATAGCAGTTAGACTTATATACCGCTTCAGCCCTCTCTAAGCGGTTTTACAGAGTCAGCATATCGCCCCCCCACAGTCTGGGTCCTCATTTCACCCACCTCAGAAGGATGGAAGGCTGAGTCAACCTTGAGCCGGTGAGATTAGAACCGCTGAACTGCAGATAACAGTCAGCTGAAGTGGCCTGCAGTACTGCACCCTAACCACTGTGCCACCTCCAGCTGCCTCTTGAAAAAGCACCTTTAAGCGAGAGTAATCTTATTTCTTTCTTTTTTTTTCTTTTTAACGTAATCTTTATTGGTTATACAATTTTTTAAAGAGTAAAACATACAAATGCAAATACAATTTTAAACATACAACCGCCCCCCCCCCCCGCGGTGACAGTCATTCACAGCCCAACTTTTTTTTCCCTTCCCCATTGTTTAGTCCCTAAGCCGCATCTTCTCGTTACAAAATTCAGGGATCTATTACAATACCCATGTTCACTTTTAGTTCCCATTGTTAACAACTGCTATTTGACTTTCCCCGTTTTAAGTCCCTGCTGTTCTCTTTGTCGCCCACATATATCATAGGTTCCAGCTAAGATAATGTTCCATTTCTCCTTTGTCCCTCAGCCAACCCGTCATTCTGTCCATTTCTGCACATTCATAGATCTTTTTAATTGTGGCATCTTCTGACGGTATGGTAGTGGATTTCCAAAATTGTGCATAGGTTATTCTTGCGGCCACAATTATATGTAGGCTCAAACGCCATATTGATTTACTCATGTTTTCTGGTTTTATGCTTAATAAAAAATTCTGGGGTTTCCATATTGAAAAAGCACCTTTAAGCCAGAGTAATCTTATTTCTAATCAGCAATTGCTTCTTGTGAGATCTATTAGTTCACTACCTAGGAAAGTGAACTAATGTTGTGAAGATTTAATGGTGTTATTTAGTTGTTTTTCTCCCACTTACTTCCCTCCTTCTCTTTGCAGACTTCAGTAAGTTAAAATAGGTTACAACAATTCAGCCATAAATACACAATGGCTTCTATTGCCACCTGACAGCAGACTGATTCCATGTCCTTAAAGTGAACCTAAAAGCTGTTTTTACAATTTATTCAAATATTCCCAAATGGTTTTTTTTCAAATAAATCACGATGAATCATAATGCGTCCCTTTTTCATATGCAAACAATGCCTACATATTTCTAATAACCTGATTCCACAATAAGAATGTCATACAAACTATCAAGACTGGAGATGATAATGTGAACATTTGAGGAGGCCATGATGTTCCTCGGGACCTGGATGACTTGCCAACATTGAGGGAAGCATGGTGCCTGCTTTAAACCAGATAATTCTGCAGGAGAATTGCAGCCCATCTGTTTGTCAGAGGAAAAGCAAATGGTCAGACAGCAAGGCAATATATGAAAAATTTTAAAAAACGATTACACAAAAACAAAAGAATGAAGAACACATTCAGCACTTTGGAATGGTGAAATGAATGCCCTAAACCTTGTTGAAATATTGTAGGCGGAACTGAAACAAAGTTCAAAATCTTCTGATGTTTCTTTGTTGAAACTGATAGTCCTGATCATGAATTATAGGGAAGCATGTGCTGACTATTACTGCAATTAGGAGTAAGTTGCTGACCTGAAGGAAGGTTTTTTTTTTTAAAAAAAATCAATTATTTTGGGCAACTTTTAATATCACTGTTTTTCTTGCCGAACCACAACTTCTTCCTTGCATCTCCTCCATGAATAATTTGCCCAGAGCTCCTGAGAGTTGGGTGGCATATAAATTTAATCAATTATTATTAATAATCATCATCCCATTTTTTTACCCAATGCATTTTCTAATAGTGGATTTATAAAAAAGTGAAATTGGTAAAAGAGACCAGCATATCCCTCAATATTGTTCGGAGGTTCTTTCTGACTTTCTGGATGGTTATATGTTAACTTTGACAAGGTAGCCACTTTGGAGGAGATTCACTGTTGCCCATTTTGAGATTTTGTTTGTCACTCTGCATTGCTGAAAATTCAGAGATTTGGAAATTGTTTTGCAATCTTTGAAAGTGATAACATCAATAACTTCTTTTTTATATAAAACGTATTTTGAACAAGTCATGATATACCTCTAGAATCTGTGTTTTGATAACTTGGTTGTGATGAGGGGAGCCAGAGTTTGTAAGATAAACAGAGAGCAATACCTGCCTTATTAATCCATCATTTAAAAAATAAAATAGAGAAATACATTTGACCCCCAACTATCCCTATAGCTGAATTGATTGATGGAGGGTCAATCCCTATTTGATATCGGAATAACCACAAGGCATTGTGCCTACCTATTGTAGAAGAATATCTCCTTTCTGTTCAGCACTGTACATCTTATTGCCTCAAGGAAGGATAAAGGGGCCTTATTATTGGAACATCAGGAAAATGTATGATTTGCTAAACTTCCAATGTTTTCCTTATCTAGATTGCATAGCAGTAGGTGTTCATACTGCTTGTTGGTCTTACAATAAATTTTCTCTGAGTGAAATTCTGTGTTTGACTACAAAAGTGTTTTGGATCACTGGGGAAGATTGATGGGAGATAAAATGGTGGCCAATGAATATTGAACAGGCTGTCATGAGCGAGAAAGACAGGCCTGTTCTTCCCAGAAACTGTGAGCAGAGCACAAGGAACACAAGGAAATTCAGATTGAATATTAGGGGGAAAATCCTAAAAGTAAGCATTATTAAACAGTAGAATAATATATTTAGGACAGTGGTGGATTCTCTGTTGCCAGCTATTTCCAAAGAAGGACTTAATTGCTATCTATGAGGAATTGTCTAATGATGGGTGCATGGTGTGTTTCCTTTAATCTGCTTTCTTCTGTCTGTTTTTTAACCTTTTTAAAAAAAAAAAATATTTCTGTAAGCCGCACGGAGTCCTCCGGGATTGGGCGGCCTATAAATTTAATAAATAGAAATAGAAATAGAAATAGAATTTCTGCACTGAACAATGGGTTGAATTAAATGATCTGTAACATAGCTTTTAATTCATATAATCTATTATTCTTAATCCCCTTTATTATTACAACTATATTAGACAGGGAAAAACTACAAGAAGAACCTTTCTGACTAAGTCCTATGGCCTAAAATGCCATCCAAATGCAAGAAAAGAACTCAGACCAACCCTAATAATGATGCTGGGAATCATAAATCCAAAAAAATGCAGAGAAACAGATGAAGATTGACTGCTATCTTCCCACTGCAGAGACAACACAAAATGTGAGTAACAGATCTACAGCTTTAGGCTCTTCACAAACCCCAAGGAATATGAAAACACAGAAGCCTGTAACAAACCAGTCCTCAGGCCTCCAAAGCTTCAACACAAATCACTTTCCACAGCAGTGAAGTAGTGCAGATAACCTCCAGGAACAAATCTCTGCATCCCCTCCTCCACCTACTACATTACGTTTGCTCTGATCTTTATGTTACAGCAGCTAAATGACCTTGTAGTCAAAGTGGACAGCTTCCAACAAGCTCTTAATCTGCAAATTCTCCACGGCAATCAGGGGGTTAAAATAGCAACAGAAGCTGGCCACATTGGCATTCGGGCAGTCTGCGCATGACTTCATCAGGGTATCTTAGGGCAGCCAAGTATGACCATGTACTACAGAAAAAGCAACTTCTCCTAGAAATCCATTACAATGCCCATAGATGGAACTGCAAGATTATTGTGACCTCTCTATCTCCCGAGCTGCCAAAATTGAACAATTGATTTGAAAGTTTTTAACTACTTACCTAGTCAAATAAGTGTTAAATGCATATTCCTGACTGCCACTTACCAGACTTCAGAATCCAATACTGTGCTGACAGCTGCACTTGAACCTACAAATAACTGCTGGCACGCAAGGAAAAGGAGGGCATGAAAAATAAATGGGCATGACTCATTCAGGCAGTCAGTTCCAATGATTCAGCCTCATTCTGGCATATCCCATCAAGCTCCCAAAGCCATGATCCATCTATGGTGGAATGTCATGTACTCCCAGGGACCTACCTTCAGGAACTCTATAGGGATATCTTTGTTGAAAGTGGAGCCCTAACAAAATTACAGAAAATTTGCCAATGTAGACATCAGTGACAAAGATCAAGAAGACTTGTTGTTCAATTAAGACCAGGAAAGCACACAGGAGAACATCTAAATCTGTTAAAATCACCTTTAGGGTCTGGCCTCACGCTTTACCTGCATTGATGCCTATGGATCTGGAAAAACAACAAAGATTGGGACTTGTGATCATTGCCCTTATATATAAAAAAGTAAAAAGGGCTGTCCTGGTAATTATATACTGATGAGTCTCTTAAACACAATCAGCAAACTCTATGTAAGACATCCACAATGGAAATTCCATGTCTGGCTAGATCAGTGGTTCCCAAACTTGGCAACTTTAAGACTTGTGGACTTCAACTCCCAGAATTCTCCAGCCAGCTCTGCTCTGCTGGCTGGAGAATTCTGGGAGTTGAAGTCCACAAGTCTTAAAGTTGCCAAGTTTGGGAACCACTGGGCTAGATCAAGAAAAAACAACAAGCAGATCTGGTTTCTGGGGAGGCCAATCCACCATTTATCATTGCTTAGTACATCATCATCTTATTAAAAAAAAAAAAATCCTTCCACAATATGACATCCCTTTATTCCACTTCAAAGTAACATTTGATTCTCCATCCCAAGGTAAATTGTAGGGGAATATGAGGCCTCCCTGATTTACCAAAGTCTTCCTTATTTAATACATAATTACATATGCTACATGAACGGACCTCACTCAGAGAAAGATGTAAACCCTCACCAGCACTTTTGAAGCTGAGAAAGGCATCAAACATGATTGCGTATTGGTCCTAGTTTTATTTAATGTCTATATCAACTCCATGATGGGCCATCTCCGCAACCAAACGTTTTATTCTGTAAATTGTTCTGGAAGACGCCTCTCTATTCTAGTCTACAGAGATAATGCAGTAATACTTTCAAGAACACCAATTGACAAGTCTTTGATACATGATCTTCTTTATGGTGCCCATCTGAGCCTCTTTTCCAATTTTACGCAATTAGAATGTGTACAATCCCAATTTCTAAGAACAGCCCTCATGTCACAAATTGTGCCCCTAATGCTGCCCTACAACCAGAGACAGAGTTCTTGAAAGTGAAGGCTAAAGTATGGGAAACCTATTCAATGTATGGGTAACTTATTCAAGGTATGGGTAAAGTATTGGTAACCTACTCAAGGCTCAGACTATCCTTTTTGTTTCCCTTGAACTTGCTTCATTAATTATGAGGGAAGGTTCACTGTCTACATGGAAAAAGCAATCTTATTTCTTGGACCTCCTTGCAGGTCTTCTGACTCAGCATGAAATATGATCAGACCAAAACATTCATTAAATAGTGTGTAGCAGACACAGATGATCACTTGGATCTAGCCAGGTTCCCAATGTTTAATGCCAGTGAATCCAACAGATATTATGGCACCACCATGGTATAGTTAATTAAACTCAAATTCCCTAAACATCAGAGGGACTTTGTTCTGACATAATGTCATGCCCTCCATTCGGCTTACCTTGAAGGCTGATTCTGGGTATTCCCTACTCAGAGAGACAATGTCCTTATAATTTTGGACAGACAGAAATAACAGATCATGTGTTTTTCCAGTCCCTGAATTGTTTTCTTATCAAATTTCTGTCCATTTTATCTGGAAGGTTTACAAATAAAAATCATTAAAAAAAATCGTAACAATGTTTAAAACAGAATTAAAAGGCTAAAATTACAAGAGTTAAAAAAGTAGACCACGAGGCCCCAAGCCACTAATCTATCCCAATGTTCTGTGGCACCCTTCAAATCCCATGCTGGTTGGCCAAGCCAGGTCTTAATTCCTCGAGGGCCAGAAAAATGGGGCTATCGATCAGTTCTGAAGGCAAGATATCCCAAAGGATAGAAGCAACAGCAGAGGAAGCTCTTTTCCTAGGCCTTGCCAGTCAAGCTTCTTTAATCAACAGGGCCCACAACATTCCCTCCCTGCTTGACCAGTTGGGTAGAACAAGTTAATGAAATAAGAATGAGAGGTTTTCTCAGGTAATCTGTTTCCATGAAGGACTTCGAAGGTAGTAACCAATATCCTTCATTTGGACCCGAAAGTTACCTGGCACCCAATGCAGCCAGTGGGTGGCTAACAGAGGTGTGTTACATGTGCAACCCTTAGGAGCACCCAAAATTGCTTCTATCATTGCATTCTGCCCCAGCTGCAGCTTCCGAATAACCTTCAATTATAGTATTCAATATTACATATTAATTTGCAGTATTAATAAGTTGTTTTAATTTAATATTACAAGGACATTCTTACTTCATCTCGCCGTTATTGCACGAATACCCAGACACGTAGGATAATTATCCACCTCCCTGCGGCTTTCAGATTCCAACCCTGTAACAACATACATTGTTACCAGGTTCAGCACAACAGTGCTTAACATTCATCAGATGATGACCTATGCCATAAACTAGACTTAATGAGCATCCAGTTTGCCACACTAAACCTCTCGGTAATTTGATATAGTCTTCCACATGCTAACTGTTATGCTCCTGTACATCCTTCTTCTGCTCCTAATGCTCTAATGTCTATGGCTTCTCCTCCTCCTCTTGTTTTCTATATAAACAAGACTCTTGTTTTCTATATAAACTTTACATCTTCTACCTTGTCTGATCCATATCTGATGTATCTTCTATATATTTTTTTCATTGACTCTACTCCACCCTCCTTATGCGAGTCTATAACAATAATACAGATTTGATTTGATGATCAACAAAAACCTTTTAAGAGTAATTGTAGTGTTCAGGCTAAAGGGAGTGTAAAAATAAAGATTTCTGTTCAATTAAAAAAGGAAAGTAGTACAATTTTGGATACCTCTAGGCAACAGAATGAGAGAAAAATCTGATGTTTTTCAAGGTTAAAAGAAATCTAGAAGCACAGAGTTAGAAATGACATTTGGTGCAAGATGCATGCATTAAATTATTCCTGACAGATGGCTGTTTATCCCCCACCTGAATGAAGAAGATGAAGATGAAGCCAATAGGGAAAAGCCCTTTGATGTCTTCTGTTCATTCTGACACCGGCTGATTTAATCATGTAGGGGCTTTTTCAACATATAATGATTAGCTCTCAGTCTACTTTAAAACCAGTCTGTTGCAACTGAAAAACTTCCATAGGTTGGGGGATAGCAGTCACACTGATGAATGCAAATAAATAGGGTAGTAGCTTTCTTCCAGAATGGCATTTTTCAGAAACATTTTAAAGTGTATTATTTTGCAGAATAACAAAAGTCTTGGCATCCAATGCTTCCAAAAGTGATTGAGAATAAAAATCAGGACATTGTTATTTAGAAGAATGGAATATAAGGAAAAATGGCACATAAAAAATAATAGCAGATGAGAAACAAATTCGACGGTCATGCAGAACACGTTTATTCAGGCTACGTATTGTGTTTTAATCCCCCTCTTGTAATGTGGAATTTAATAGTATAATTACTACCATCATTTCATGGGGGAGGAGGAGGTGCTACCTTGGAATGAGGATGAATCTCAAAGCATTCCCTCCCCCTCCGAGCTGAGCAACCTCTAGAATTTCTTTGTTGGGAAAAGCAAGCTGCTTGACAAAGGTGGATGGGAAAATTGTCAGCTGGATGTCTGGATAAGTGGATGTCGCAGAACCTGGAGACAGCAGAAAGAGAGAGAATCAGAGAAAATCATAAAATACCAAAACCCGCAAATACAATCATTGAGATAAAAAAGAAGCCAAGGTAGAACCAATAGTAATAGGTGACTTGGGTGCAATCTCAAAACATCTGGAGTACCACCTGAATATCATTAGCATTGACAAACTCATGTTCAGTCAATTGCAAAAGGCAGCTTTACCTGGATCAGCTTATGTCCTGTGATGATCCCTTTAAAACCATCAAAAAAACATCTGTCTATCTCAGGCTCTTGGACTGGATTTGATAGGTGAATAAAAACACCAAATCTAATCTAAACATCTGACTGACTGGTCAACAAACTGTAATAATAATAAAATCAGTCTACATTATAGCTTTGGTGAGAAATATTAAGATGAAATACCTGAAGCACTTTTAAAACTTAAGAGCGCTACATAAATTTTAGCATTTGCTGCTTCACTGTTGTTTATTTGCTTGAATGCTAAATGTCTGATTAATATAGCCAAAGCACCTTTTCTTCAACAGGGGTCCCCAATTTCCGGTACTGGCCCTTGGCTTGTTGGGAATCGGGCTGTGCCAGTGGTGGGAGAGCATGCAAAGCTGCATTTGCTCATGTGTGGGATCTATGTTGCATGCATGAACCCACACCCCTTGACACCACCGCCACTGATCTGTGGAACCAGAAAGGTTGGGGACCACGGACCAATAGTGAAACTGGGCCCTTAACTATCCTTTGGAACTGTGGTGGGTTTCAATTTATTTTACTACAGGTTCACTCGTGTGCTCATGTGCTGCTTCTGCGCATGCGCAGAAGTGTCCAAGTGGGTGGGCGGAGCCTCCTGCCTCTGCAACTATTGGATTGCCCAATCCGGGACAAACTGGCAGAAACCCATCTCTGCTTCAGAAGACAAAAATATTGATTATAGTTTGGCAATTCTTGGTACAGCTGAAAACTATTGAGGATATTTCCTAACAATGTGTTTGGGGGGATTTTTTTTTCCAGTGTCCATATTGTTTATGTACATGACTCTGAAGATTCTTCTTCTTTTAGAATAAGTTGATAATAAAAAGTTGCAATCAAATTTGGAATAAGGGCATCAGGATTGCCTCAGAAATGATAGTCGTCAGCAAGCCTGTAGATCATGTCTCAAGCTTGGTTGTTAATATTTTAACATCCATGTTTATGTTGTACAAAGGTGGAAATTATACTTTGATATTCTAGGGGAATTGGGAAGTTTTGCCTTGTCTTCTTTCCTATAGATGTTTTTACTATACTAGAGAAGGGGAAAAGTCTATAAAGAAAATCAAGTGGAAAATACATTCAATCCGTTCAGGGAACTTTCTTCTCAAAACAGACCTAGAATTTTCACAACAGTGGAATTCCTTCAGGCATGTTATCTTTTTATTTATATCTTCCCAAATGTATTTATTGACTCCTTTTAAAGACATTGATATATAAATTGATTAGCTGTTTGCTACATCTACCTTGTGGTAAGAGCTGTTGCATATACATTAGAATCTGCCACCTTTAGATGTAGTGGGATTTCAGTCTCCATGATTTTAGGTCTCAGAGAATTCAGAAATTTGTGGCTCCTTTTTATGGCCTGTTAGGGATGTAATCCTAGTCTTGGGTTGGATCTATCTATCTATCTATCTATCTATCTATCTATCTATCTATCTATCTATCTATCTATCTATCTATCTATCTACCTACCTACCTACCTACCTACCTACCTACCTACCAACCTACCTACCTACCTACCTACCTACCTACCTACCTACCTACCAACCAACATCTATCTATCTATCTATCTATCTATCTATCTATCTATCTATCTATCTATCTATCTATCTACCTACCTACCTACCTACCTACCTACCTACCTACCTACCTACGCACACACATACACAGACACATACACCATGATTTAAATAATGTATCTGTCACTTTAAATGCTCGAGTGAGAGGTGATTGGATGCTGTTGCTTTAATCGGCTATAAGAGGGAGTAGGAACTACTACTGTTTGTTTCTGGTTGTTCCTGGTTGTTCTCCGTGCTTGTTATTGGAGTTGAATACTGTATATTGGATGGTGGCTACTCTGTATGTTAGTCTACATGGTGAATCGTGAGTTGAGCATCTGCAAACCAACATGTTGTATCATAGACTGTGTATATAATTCAAGACTACTTATTGCTTGTTTTGGAGAATGTTTATCCTACTTTATTTTTGTTAATGCAAGTAAAGTTATCCTTGTTTTAACTTTGGCGGCTGTGATTGATAGTGTGACTATTCAGCAGCACATTCCTTGCTACCTTCTGCTGCTCAACTCTAGTCTCCAAAAGGAGATATACTTAACATGGCTTTTTTTTTTTTTTTCCAAATATCCTTTGGCTCAAGAAATGCATTTTGGCACAAGGAAACATCTCCTTTTCTTTTAAAGTTGTTTTTTGAACCAATTGTGGAAAGCATAGCAGCGGTCTTTTCTTATGGTCAGATCATTACCTGGTCCAGGTAAAACTAACTGGCATCCATGACTTTCTGTAGGATAATTGGACCTATCCAGATGGTTCACCCAAGATATCCAATAGAACAGGATTTACTCTGAAGGTTCTTGGAGAGTTTATCAATTATTTTGGTGGGCAATTTTGTTGAATATCTGGTTGGCTACCGACACCATGAGTTTCTGAGGCTTTAATGAGAAGTGTGATTGGCTTGTCTCTGTTGTCTGATTCTGGTAGAATCTTTGGCTTCCCAAGGTCCTCCAGGAGATGAAACATTAGAGGCCACACTTTGAGAATGGGTGGAGGAAAACGAGAAGTGATCCTGACCAACTAAGCATGGAACCCAATGTGGTAGCTGAGGCAGTGATTGGACATATTACCTCGATTTCTTTTTGGCTCCTTACTTCTTGATCACTTATCTTAACTACTAACAGCTTTGTGACTTCTTTTTAGATAGTGAATAAATGTTGCATCCTCAGATATTTGAAAACTTGGCAATCAATTTGATATAATCATGTATAGACAATCATTACAACTTTTGGTATAATAAAGAGCCGAGGTGGCGCAGTGGTTAAATGCAGCACTGCAGGCTACTTCAGCTGACTGCAGTTCTGCAGTTCGGCTGTTCAAATCTCACCGGCTCAGGGTTGACTCAGCCTTCCATCCTTCCAAGGTGGGTAAAATGAGGACCCGGATTGTTGTTGGGGGCAATATGCTGACTCTGTAAACCGCTTAGAGAGGGCTGAAAGCCCTATGAAGCGGTATGTAAGTCTAACTGCTATTGCTCTTCCTTCCTTCCTTCCTTCCCTCCTCCCTCCCTTCTTTCCTCCTTCCCTCAGCCTTCCATCCTTCCGAGGTGGGTGAAATGAGGACGCAGACTGTGGAGGCGATATGCTGACTCTGTAAACCGCTTAGAGAAGGCTGAAAGCCCTATGAAGCGGTATATAAGTCTAACTGCTATTGCTATTGCTAAATCCTAGCTACAACTAATAGGTGAAGGGAAGCATAGGTAGAACTGTAAGGAAAAATAAACTTGAATGGTTGCAAAGGAAGGTAAATACTATAATAATGAAGTAGAATGAGTAGTTATCCAATTAGAATTGAATTGAACCTTTCTGATCAAGATACATAGTCCCAGCATTGGAGTATAATCACTCATGGGTGATTATAATTGCAGCTTTCTCTTCAATCTGTGCCTCTGCTATTGCGTCTATGGATATGGAAATCCCAAAAGGGCTTATTGAATGCTGCTTCATAAATGACCATATTTACATATTGATGCTTCTAGAGGATGACTGTGTTTCCATTGGAAAGAATTCCTGGCTTGCTCTACCTTTCACCTCCTGGGTCATCATACAGCAGCCTGACTTCCCTCCTGCTGTAGCTCCTAATATACATGCAGAGAGCTGTTCTTTCATTCTGCCCAATCTAATTCACCAGTGTGGCAACATACTGGCATGGTCATAGCTATGGGACTTGTGCCTGAATTTTAAATGCAGAATTGCTGGCAAGGCAGCATTATAAGTCCCAGGTGTTTGGAATGCAATAGAGGTTTGGTGCCATGGTAACTGACTTTTGAGGATTTTCTATGCATTCGTTTACATTTTTAAACAATTGATCTTCCCTTCACTCAAACTGCTTATGGGACTTTTGGCAAAACAATGGAACAAGTACAGAAATACAATTATAGAAATACGTAGAATGTTGTGGCATTCAATTTGTATTGGGTTTTTAAAAAAAAATATTTTAGTGAAGAGGTGGGGAAAGTTTGCTTGATTATTCATCAATTGGCAAGCAGCTACCAAAGTCCAGTGGAATA
This sequence comes from Thamnophis elegans, assembly GCF_009769535.1. Lineage (NCBI taxonomy): Eukaryota > Metazoa > Chordata > Lepidosauria > Squamata > Natricidae > Thamnophis > Thamnophis elegans. The sequence continues at coordinate 86,284,960 of NC_045546.1, forward strand.
AAAGAAGCTTTTCTAAGTGTAGGTTTTTCTCATACTACTCAGTGGTAGTAAGGAGTTCAAAAGGATGTCTCCTTTTGTGCTGCTGGACTCTCTCAGCAATTGAGCAGATAGTGAGAAACTAGGAGCGATGGCCTCCGTTAGATATTAACTGAAGTAGAGAATGACTTTGATAGGGAGTCACAATTGTATTTCAATGTCCTAACCTCATTAAAGGGACATTTCAAGATTCCTAGCAATTCCTGGTTTTTTGACCTTGTTTATCTGAAAGGGATGACAGTACAAGAGCAAATGACAAAGCAGAGCTTTCCTTGGGCTGATTGGACTTAGAGCCGAGGTGGCGCAGTGGTTAAATGCAGCACTGCAGGCTACTGCTAGATCAGCAGTTCAGCGGTTCAAATCTCACCGGCTCAGGGTTGACTCAGCCTTCCATCCTTCCGAGGTGGGTAAAATGAGGACCCAGATTGTTGGGGGCAATATGCTGACTCTCTGTAAACCGCTTAGAGAGGGCTGAAAGGCCTATGAAGCGGTATATAAGTCTACTGCTATTGCTATTGCTACTTCAGCTGACTGCAGTTCTGCAGTTCGGCGGTTCAAATCTCACCGGCTCAGGGTTGACTCAGCCGTCCATTCCTTCCGAGGTAGATAAAATGAGGACCCAGATTGTTGTTGGGGGCAAGAGGCTGACTCTGTAAACCACTTAGAGAGGGCTGAAAGCCCTATGAAGTGGTATATAAGTCTAACTGCTATTGCTATTGCTATATACCGATTCATAGTGCTTTTACACCTCTCTCTAAGCAGTTTACAGAGTCAGCATATTGACCCCAACAATCTGGGTCCTCATTTTACCCACCTCAGAAGGATGGAAGGCTGAGTCTATCTTGAACTGGTGAGATTTGAACTGCTGAATTGCAGCTAGCAGTCAGCTGAAGCAGCCTGCAGTACTGCTCTCTAACTACTGCACCATCTCAGCTCTTGGTTTCTCTCAAACTCCTCAAAAGATTTGAGTGGGTAGTTCAAGCAAATTCCAGGCTAGGATGCCTCAGAAAGAGCTTGCAAGAAGTCCTGTAGGTTGTACAAATAATATCCAGCTGAGAGATCCTTCAGTTCATAGGAGGCCAGTGATCCAGCAGTGAGGGTCACCTGGAATGTCATTGGAGTGGTCAGCTCAAAGCCATGTCTGGTATGTATTAAGGCCAGCCAGTGTAAAAAGAGATGGCACCATTGACACATCTGCTCCTGTATGCCAATCATCTCATTTGTACAGATGTGGACAGAAAAACTCTTGGACAGCAGTAGGATTGAGAAAGCCCAATAGCACCCCCTACCAAGCGCTTGCCTCTTCCATAATCACTTTCCATGAATGGCTTATGCTTGTCTCAATTGTGTAGGTAATCTGGAAGAAGATTTCTTGTAGTACCTGCCAGAGTTGCCTAGAGGACATCAGAACAGCCATCTGTGTTCCCTGTTGTGGGATCCCACAGATCACACTACAGTAATTCCAGATAATTCCTTGGCAAGCACTGCAAAATTTTTGTAATCTGGTGTTTTACCGAGGATTAATGAAGATGCACACATACATATCCCTCCGAGTTTCCCAGATCCCATTCATTGATCACTTTTCGACGAGAACACATGGGTATTGGTTATTGGATTGTTCTATGAACTCACCTATTAGGGCAAGGAAGGTCAGCATCGACTCTATGGTTTTTCTCTGAAAGTTCTAGACTTGCAAACATGAGCATGCCCAGCAGTGGTGGGATTCATTTTTTTTTACTACCAGTTCTGTGGGTGTGGCTTGGTAGGCATGGCAGGGGATACTGTAAAATCTCCATTTGCTGGGACTCAGGAGGCAGAGAAAAGATGGGGGCAGGGGCAGTCAGAGATGGTATTTACCGGTTCTCCAAACTACTCAAAAGAAACTACTCTTGTACTTGAGAGACCGCCTACTGCCAATTACCTCCACTAGACCAATTAGATCCCACAGACTAGGCCTCTGAATTCCATCCGCCGGCCAGTGTCGACTGGCGACTACCCGGAGGAGGGCCTTCTCTGTGGCTGCTCCGACCCTCTGGAACGAGCTCCCCGTGGAGATTCGTACCCTCACCACCCTCCAGGCCTTCCGCATAGCCCTTAAGACCTGGCTGTTCCGACAGGCCTGGGGCTAAAGATCCGCTGCCCCTATCTCGAATGGTATGATTGTTGTGCTTTTTAACTATGTATAGTTTTGTGTTCTTGTTAAACTGTTTGTATCCCCCCTTCCCTTTTTGAGTTGTGAGCCGCCCTGAGTCCCCTTAGGGAAAAGGGCGGCATATAAATGAAATAAAACTCAAACTCAAACTCAAAATTTCTACTACCGGTTCTCCAGAAATGGTCAGAACCTAGTGAATACCACTTCTGATGCCCAAGGTACCAAAATGTCTGAATAAATCTGTAAGGAGTCAAGACACGTCTGGACCAGTCCAGAACAATTTACAGAACAGTTGATGGCATAATAGATATTTTTGTTCCAATGACTCAGCTGCTGGCACAATCCAGAATTTTCAATAACGTGTCAGTGAAATTTGGTAGGAGCTGAAGCTTTCCGCTCAGTGTTGTTGCTGTTCATTTTAAACTGATATCTTTCAAGGGAAATAGTTTCAACATGGTGTAATACAATCCTTCAGAAAGGATATGTAAATTGAAATTTTCAGGCCATCAACTTGCCACTGAGCTATGCTGAAAGCAAAAAAAGGGGAAATTTGGAAGCATTACCTGAATAAAAAAAAAAAGAATTGAGTGACTGAAAATGCTGGGGGATTTTTATATTTTCATAATATGAACCTAGTGGAATAAGACATGTAGATCATTTCACGACAGCACAGATCAGTAGTTTATTTAGAGATGCTTATTACTTCTTTTAAACAAAAAACCCCTCGTGAGATTTCAGGCATCAGGCATCACTTTTTCTCTATAACCCCAAAAGTTGTTGATTCCGATGGCTTGTCATTAGTTATTTCCACTTTTCTTTCAGGTGTGCTTCTAAATTCCCATTGTGTTCACTAATAACATCCTTCATTCTAAAGGAAACTGCAGGCTATAAAGCAAGGAGCATCCCACGGCAGAATCCCCTCTGCCTGTTTTACATGCGCATGCAGCCACTGATCAAGGTTGCCTGGTGTTTGGAGATTTGATGCCATCTGTATGCTAATAATCTCCAATATGATCTGAATTCGGTGCTCTGTACTTAAGCAGTGGAGCACAAACAACCAACCCATCCAAATGATATAAAGGAGGGGAGGGGGAAACGAACGAATCAGTATCAACATTGAGACATAACAAAAACTGCAGTTGACAAATGTGGCCCCCTGAATTCTCATTTGGAAAGCATTACACAAAGTGCTCGTGGAGACCCGTTCATTACTTTTTTTCCCCCTCTGCAACATTATTTGTGAGTTCCATGCGTAAGTGAGGCATCAGGCAAGCATAAAGTTGGCAAGAGCTGTGGCTGGTGGAATTGCTACAAGCAATCCAATGTATGATAAGTAATCAAGGAAAATGGTCATAGGTGCACCTGTGACTGGTCATTAGTCTCAATCTAATTAATTAGAGATGGGATAAGGCAGGCTGCACATTTTTTGTTCACTATTTCAGCCCTTCATTTTGTCTGGGAATAGACTCAAAAGCTTTTTCTGCTTGTCCAGAAATGGCCTGGACAAACCTACTTTGTGGTGATGATAGTGAGAAATTCTTCTTTCTTTCTTTAAATTAACATTGTAGGGAAAGGCATGTGATACATTAAACCAGGGGTAGTCAACCTTTTTATACCCACCGCCCACTTTTGTATCTCTGTTAGTAGTAACATTTTCTAACCGCCCACCGGTTCCACAGTAAAGGTGATTTATAAAGTAGGGAAGTTACTTTATAAAATTTATAAAGCAGAGTTGCAGCAAACGCCCACCGCCCACCATGAAAGCTGGAACGCCCACTAGTGGGCGGTAGGGACCAAGTTGACTATCATTGCATTAAACCAACACTTCTATATGGTCCAATGAAATGTCTCACCATAAGCAAATAGGAGCAATAAGAACTTCTTTCCCCCTAACTATTCCCTAAAAGAAGCATATTGTTGGATCTGCCTTTATGGAGGAGCAGCATAAAGTATTGTGATTTCTGCATTCAGGATTTATTTCTGAACCGAGGTGGCGCAGTGGTTAGGGTGCAGTACTGCAGGCCACTTCAGCTGACTGTTATCTGCAGTTCAGCGGTTCAAATCTCACCGGCTCAAGGTTGACTCAGCCTTCCATCCTTCCGAGGTGGGTGAAATGAGGACCCAGATTGTTGTTGGGGGCAATATGCTGACTCTGTAAACCGCTTAGAGAGGGCTGAAAGCCCTATGAAGCGGTATACAAGTCTAACTGCTATTGCTCTTCTTCTTCTTCTTCTTCTTCTTCTTCTTCTTCTTCTTCTTCTTCTTCTTCTTCCTCTTCTTCTTCTTCCTCCTCCTCCTCCTCCTCCTCCTCCTCCTCCTCCTTTTCTTCTACTCCTCCTTCTCCTCCTCCTCTTTTTCTAGTTATAGTTCTTAATGCAACAGTCATAGTACTTACCTCGACTGCAAAGGTAAATCAAATGATAATGAGAACATTCTGAATATTTCTTATTCCCACCACCTCTCATCAACTTTATGGGGCACGGAAGCTCATAATGAAATAATGTTGCATTGCAAATTCAATGTTGCGTACCATGGGTTGGCTGGATTTTGCTCGCTTGTAACATTAGTTCTGCCCTAAGCATTGCCTAACTGACAGGTATTTAATGTATGGGTAGAACTATAGTAAGTTACCGGAGTCACAACAATAAAATGCCTATTGTTATTTGCAGTATTTGCAGCAGGTATTAACTATGCTTATTGACTAAGTTACTGGTCACTGAAGGGTCATTAAAGAACAATAAAATAAATGGGTTTTCAGAGGGTAAAGTGAACTTAGATTCATAATGCACAGAAATAAAAAGGGACATGAATGAAAGAGGAAGTCTGCAAATTGTGGGGAAATCAGCATGAAAATATGAATGCATTTTAATATTTATTTTTGAGCCTACAAAAGTTTTGCAAGCATTTTTTTTCTTGCCTAGTATTATGGAAAAGTAGTATTAGTTCCAAGTATCATGTAGAATTAAATCAGAATCAAAGACAAAACGATCCTTAAAGTTCCAATTTAATAAAGCAGACATCTTAGGCACATCTGTGTTAATCCCAATACTGGAAATGACATCAGAATTCTACCCAGTTAAAAGTTCATGATTTTGTCCCCACACCCACAATCCATCACATGGTCCAATCTTCTTCTTCCACGCTGGGGTCCCCACCCAGCTGCTTCCGGTCAGGTGTACTGGTGTGGAGACAAAGGATGAGCCAAGGTGGCGCAGTGGTTAGGGTGCAGTACTGCAGGCCACTTCAGCTGACTGTTATCTGCAGTTCAGTGGTTCTAATCTCACCGGCTCAAGGTTGACTCAGCCTTCCATCCTTCCGAGGTGGGTGAAATGAGGACCCAGACTGTGGGGGCGATATGCTCACTCTGTAAACTGCTTAGAGAGGGCTGAAAGCCCTATGAAGTGGTATATAAGTCTAACTGCTATTGCTATTGCTATGACCTTGGCTTCTAGTAAAGAATGAAAACAATACATTCCACAATCCTACTCCTGTCTATTCCCCCCTCCCATTGACTATACTAATGAAACAGCATAATGAAATAAGGGAAAGTGTGGCAGGCCAAAATTCTAAAAGGAATATAAATGCAGGCCTGACATTAGCATTAAGCGAACCAGTTCCTTAATATATGTGCACTTTCCTTAATAGAAATTTGTTTGGCTTCTAAAGAACATTGGAAGTTATACTGTGCATGTGCATAAATATGTCCATAGAGTTTGAGCATAGGCAGACAGATACATTGATTTAAAAAAAAAAAATCAGGTGAAGAAATTTCCTCTCCAACTCTAGACAGAAGTGTCCAATATATGAGTCAAACATCAAAGATTAAGAAGAAACTTGGCAAGAAATAAAAACGGGGAATGTATTGTTAATAGAAAATATTTAATTTACGGTTGAATCCATGAACTCTGAAGAAACAAATATATTAGATTCTCTTATATTGTATATTGGGGATGATAGCAAAGATTATCCATTCTGGGTTAGTTGGTTTTTTAAGGAAACAAAGAGAGAGAGAAACATGAATTAAATTACATTAGAAATCTTACTTTTTGATATACTTCGTAAACCGTGGAGATGCAGGTAGTCCTCACTTAACAACCAGTCACTTAGTAATTGTTTTACTTAAGATGGAGCATACCTATGACCCAATTTCAAAGTTCTGCTGCACAACTCCCTATGGTCACATGATCAATTTGGGTACTTGGTAAATGGCTCATCTTTATAGCAATAGCAATAGCAGTTAGACTTATATACCGCTTCATAGGGCTTTCAGCCCTCTCTAAGTGGTTTACAGAGTCAGCATATCGCCCCCAACAATCCGGGTCCTCATTTCACCCACCTCGGAAGGATGGAAGGCTGAGTCAACCCTGAGCCGGTGAGATTTGAACAGCCGAACTGCAGAACTGCAGTCAGCTGAAGTGGCCTGCAGTGCTTCATTTAACCACTGTGCCACCTCGGCTCTTTATGACTACTTGGAGCATAATGCAGTCATGTGACCAATTTTTTTTTGTTGTTGTTTTGCTGGTTTCTGGAATTTACTTCTTGTTTCCAACAACACAGAGGTGGGTTGCTCCCAGTTTGCCCTGGTTCGTCCGAACCAGTAGTGGCGGTGGCGGGAGGCTCCACTCACTTGCCTGAATGCTTCTGCACATGCATAGAAGTGTCACACTTCAGAGAGAGAGAGAGCGCGTCCGCATGAGCAAACTAGTAGTAAAACCACTGTAACAACTGCCCATTTGATAAACAGGTTCACTTAAAGAACAACACATTTGCTTATGAGCCGAGGTGGCGCAGTGGTTAGGGTGCAGTACTGCAGGCCACTTCAGCTGACTGTTATCTGCAGTTCGGCGGTTCAAATCTCACCGGCTCAAGGTTGACTCAGCCGTCCATCCTTCCAAGGTGGGTGAAATGAGGATCCAGACTGTGGGGGTGATATGCTGACTCTGTAAACCGCTTAGAGAGGGCTGAAAGCCCTATGAAGCGGTATATAAGTCTAACTGCCATTGCTATTGCTATTAATAGCCACATTTGCTTAACCACCACCACCAAAAGGTCATAAAATGAGGCACAGTCTCAGGGTGACCCACTTAACAACTGCAACGACTTACAACTATAATTCTGGGGTCAATTACCATCATATATTAAAGACTATTTGAACTAGTTTTGCATGCTGTAATTTAAAGCCAGTCCCAATTATTGTAATTGCTTATGTTAGAGAAAGTGTTTTGTGCTCTTACAGAGCCGGAGGCAACCTGTATAAAGATTATTAAAGCAGGTTATTTAATTTAATTTTAAGAGAAATAAGAATTATTCACAGGAATTGTATGAGATAGGCAGCAATACCTGGCGCCCAACTAGATTCATCCATCCAGCTGTCAAGTCAAAAGCCTTTATCCTTAGGCAGTGGTGGGATTCAATCGGTTTGACTGGTTCATTATAACTGGTGGTTAATTTTTCTGGGGTTCAGCTGGCTGAAGGGACGAGCAGGAAGCCCTGCCACGCCCGGCAAGGGGGTGGAGAAGAGATGACAAGAAGAGCCCTCTCTTGCTCCACACGCCCCAATGAAAGGCAATAGCAGCCTGGACACTTCTCTTCCCCACTCTCTCCAGCACTGGAAGCCAGCAGTCAACCTCACGCCCAGTCGCCCATTCATCCTTCTCTTCCCCCCCTCCCATGTATATGTATATCTGGGCTCACCAAGTACCACAGTCCACACACAGGCCGGGAGCTACCCTGCCACCCTCCACAGGTTTGAGACACTGCTGAGGAAAGGTACCAACGAATCTGTGGGCCTCTCTCTCTCTCTTTCTGTCACCACCCCAGAGGTGGGTTCCTGCCAGTTTGCACCTATTCAGTAGAACCAGTTCGTCAAATCTACCGAACCGGTTAGAAGAGGTTCCACCAGTGGACCCGGAAAGCAGGCCACACCTACAGAAGAGTTTCCAAACTTTTTTGAAACCCACCACTGGTCCTTGGATATGATTATTCTACACTATCATGCTCATATTTATAAAACTCAGTGCCTCTGGGAAAGGGAAGGATGACTACTGCGTTTGTGGCGCAATCAAAACATTGAGTGTGTTGAAGTTGTTTTAACGCAAACCAAAGATGCCTTTTAAAAAACAAGTTGACATCATATTCTTATGCATGCCAGTGCTGTGTGTGAGATAATTTAAGGTGGTTCTGACAAGTGTCGTCGGCATCTTCATATCCGGTCACATGGGCGGCAAGCCACTCCCACAAAGGAGGCCACACCCACAGAGTAGGTTCGAACAATTTTTGAAACCCACCACTGCACCACCCAGATGCCCTCGCTCCCCCCAAGAAATGTGGTCAAAGAAAGAGTAACCCATCATGTGCTGAATGCCATAATTAAACCATGGCTTCCTAAGATGCCCTCTCTGCCACTGGGTAAAGACCACCTCCAGCCCCCACAAAGTGAAAGAAGAAGAAGAAATGGAGTGCCCACCCGCATCTCTTTCCCATCCCTGAACGGGGTTTCTCCTAAAGGCCTTCCGCTCTGCCTCTTTCCTCAGCACGCCTCCCATTCCCCCGTTAGTTTCAATATTTGTGTTGCTACTCATTCTAATATGGCTTGGGCGTTTACATACTTAGGGGGAATTTTGCTGTGCTTTCAAGTTTTTTTATTTTTTTGTTTTTGTTTTAAACACCTCATCACAGTTCTTGAGAGAACGAGAGAGGAGAGGTACATTGAAAGAGATACACAGAAGCAGAAATTACATGCCAGGAAGCCCCAAGAGGGGAAAAGGGGTTCTAAAGTAGCAGAAAAAAAATGTGATTTTGCTAGACAGAGTGAATTGACTTTTTCTGAGAGATCAGGCAGCTGAATTAGGCAGAATTATACTTTTCTGAGTCAGCTGGAAATATACAAACAAATTAGTGCTTCATGAAGGGATGGAGCAAAAAGGTTGCACTGCATAATCTTGTTCAATGCTATAAGGAATGGGCAATCTCTGATCTTCTAGTCCCCATTTTTGCTTTTCCAGAATCCCTTCAATGTGTCCCACTTAATATCTCTAGCATTTTGTGGTAGAAGCTCTCTTCCCCAAATAGTATTGTAAAACCCAGAATAGACTCAATAGAGTTTAAATATAAAGAAACTCCTACCAACCCTTTACACATTAACAATGTCAAGTTTCTGTGTGTATGACAGCCTCCCACTCCTTTGCAAGACTTTCACATCCTCTGTGGTTCTTAAACCCCATTTACCCCTCCCCTTCACGAAAAAGTTGAATATACTATACAATCACTTACAATTGTCTATTAATTAGCCATGCCTTCTCCCAAAATATTTTTCTCAATTCCATATATGCAGACTCTAAGTGAATGCAGCTCTCAAGCTACACACATTTCACTAATGTTTCAGTTGTTCATTTCTGCTTTTCCCCTCCCACAGTTGCATTTTTAAAACAAAGTAATTCCACACATTTTGTCTTCATGTATATCTTTGCCTCAAGGTATACATTTTTTTGCTAGTGTTTTCCCCTTAATACAATGTACGCTGCACACATTTTTAGTACTGAACAACAATGTAAAATAAGTACTACTAATAATAATTGCTTGAGGGAAAGAGTAAAGCTGTTTCTTCTGGCCCTAATCTGGTGGGTGGGCAGTAGGGACAGAGAGACATATTTTAAAGCGAGGCCTTTTGAAAACATTTTAACTCCACTACAATGTCGAACCCATAGAAAGCATGTTTGGGTGGTAAACTCCAGAAAACCACTATTTGGAAAAAAAATATATAGAAAACTACAGCCCTTTGCTGCCATCTAGGAGTTTTGCAGACCAAGAATGGTCTTATGAAGGGAAGCCTAGTGAAAACATTATATGTATGTATGTATGTATGTATGTATGTATGTATGTATGTATGTATGTATGTATGTATTGTGTCACAACCCCTGGTATGCCCAAATATGGGAGGAAGCATACTGCTTCCTTTCTTTGTCTATCGGCTCGTCACAAGAGACCATCACAACAGAAAGCCATTATTTTTACTGTTGCCTTTTTTGTTACATTTGTGTTGCATTTGTACTGATAAATAAATAAAGGGAGACTAGTATAGATCTATTTCAAGCTATTTAGCTCTCATCAGCTAGCCATACCATTACTGGGATTCGAACCTGGGCTGTATTACATATTAGGCAGATGTATTAACCACTAAGCCACAAGTTTCTCCTCCTTATCAGCTGAGCCAGGGAAACAGGTATGTATTCAGTGTCACAACCCCTGGCATGCCCAAATATGGGAGGAAGCCTACTGCTTCCTATCTCTGTCTATCGGCTCGTCACAAGAGACCATCACAACAGAAAGCCATTATTTTTACTGTTGCCTTTGTTACATTTGTGTTGTATTTGTACTGATAAATAAATAAAGGGAGACTAGTATAGATATATTTCGAGCTACTTAGCTCTCATCAGCTAGCCATACCCTTACTGGGATTTGAACCTGGGCTATATTACATATTAAGCAGTTGTGTTAACCTCTAAGCCACAAGGCTCTCCTCCTTTATCAGCTGAGCCAGGGAAATAGGTATGTATTTAGTGTCACAACCCCTGGTATGCCCAAATATGGGAGGAAGCATACTGCTTCCATTCTCTGTCTATCGGCTCGTCACAAGAGACCATCCATTATTTTTACTGTTGCCTTTATTACATTTGTATTGCATTTGTACTGATAAATAAATAAAGGGAGACTAGTATAGATCTATTTCAAGCTATTTAGCTCTCATCAGCTGATACATACATACATACATACATACATACATACATACATACATACAGTTGTGGCTCTTTGTTGGAAGCTGTAGGAAGTTTAAACCTACCCCTCTCCTAGAAAAATAAAATATCCTGGGAAATATTGAAAAGGCAGAATATTATATTTCCCTGGATAAGAAATGAAGAAACGTGTTTTTAGGCAGGAAACAAATTCACTCTTAATAGCTCCCACCTTTGTCAATGGGTCATTAAAGGCCTGAGCCAGTCTATTCTACATAACAAAGATCTGCCCCCCCTTCAGCTCCAGGGTGATGGGATTAAGGCATGATAGTATTAGCTGTTTACCCGTCTCACCACAGGGCACCAGGGAAGAAGCAATGCTCAACCAAACTTGGACTCAAAACACAGAGTTGCCCCTGCATAGTCCCATGGGAGGCTGACAACCAATCATAATACAAGCTCAGGTTCAAAGCCCAAAGAGGGGCTTTGAACATCTCTCTCTCTCTCTTTTCTTCTTCTCGCAACATCTGGAAGCATGTGATCCCCCTTTTCTGTTCAGGAGCTCAAGCCACGTGATCCTGTCCACCATTAAACCGTCTTTCCAAGCAGCCCCCATGTTTCTAGTGTCTTTTTCTCCACTTGGAACTGAACCCAGAAGGACATTTCTTCCAACAAAGCCTTACCTCAAAAACAATTGTTGTCTGGAACTTAGATAAGTATTTCATAAATCCAGTGCCCCCTTCAAAAAACATTCATTGTCTCAAAGAAGCTCTGGTTTTCCAAAGCCCAGGGGGTTCTTCAGAAATGACCAATGGAACAAGCATGTGTTGGCTGAAGAATATGCAGAACTACTGAATCTAAAACGTGTTAGGATTATTGGGGTGAAGAAAGTGATGTGGGGGTGCCATGTGCTGCTCTATTGCCTGAATTATATATTGTATATGTTTATGTAAACAAGTTGGTTGAACCAGTGAACAGTGAGCAAGAACATCTTTTACATTTATTTTTTTAAGAATTTGTTTGCTCCTAAAAATTGAGAAAATTATACAGTATATAATAATGTGGGTACTCCAGAAGACATTTTTTTTTGCTCAGAATGGCTACTGGGAAAGTGTGAGTGACAGCAGAGAATGATTTTTAAAAATTATTGCGACTGCCTGAATTAGTCTCAAAACGTTTACCTTGCAACGCTGAATAAAAATAGAATGGTGAAGCTGAAAAGTCTTAGAGTCAATTTTTCAAGCAGTCAAATAGGCTTTTTTAAAAATTAATTGTTGATGAGACAAAAGGACATGCATAAGCAGAACAGTAACTTTTTAGTGGCAAATGCAATGCCATGCAGATCACATTCATGAGATGCTACAGGATTAATAAGTTGTAAAAATAATACCTTGACCTGATGTGGCTTAAATATAAAAAGCTGCACAGAATAAATCTATTATGGTGCTCAAGTAATAAATGAAACACTAAGTGATGTGCAAACAGTTTCAAAAAGAGGTGTTCCAAGCTATGTAGGTTCATTGCTACAACCACAGGCTGAATCTGACAGTTGTTCAGCTCTACAAAACATGAAGATTGTTGCTATCTCCACCCCCCCTTTCTCTCCCCCCTTCAATAATTACATATTTTTGTATTTTGCTCCTCTGTGTACACTACATTTCACAGAGCTAAAAAAAGAAATTGGGAGCAGAATTATTTAATTGAGTAAAATGTCAGACACTTGCTGAGTATGTCAGATTGCATCTTGCTTAGCTGTTAAATCAACACTTTCATTAATTGTATTACTTCTGAATATAATCCAGCAGCGAATTGAATTCTGCAGTAAGTATAAAGAGATTGCAAACCAAGTAAACTTTTCCTTTGTGTTTTGGCTGAAGTTTTTGAAGAAAGTGGGGTTTTTTTGAAGTTAAACGAGTACCAAATTACTTACTAAAGTCAGATTGAGACATGGCTCAAGTTTGCTTCCTAACTCTGCTTCCTTATTCACTTTTAAAGTAATAAAGTGTAAGATAGGAAGTAGCATGATGAGAATGTCATGAAAACCAACAGATTTTAGAGAACATTAAGATGCGGTGCATATTCACTATGAACTGCATATGTCCTCTTCCCCCAAAATATCAAGCCACTTCTAAGAGCACAGAATCAGCTTTCAGTGGAAGAGGCGGATGAATTTGAACACCCAGCTGTAAGAAAGAATGCCACAGCTGACTAGATCAGTTACGACTATGAAAAATATCAGTCTGAAGAATCCCTTAAATTATTCAATTGAATTAAATTGGCAAGTGTATTGCAGAGCAGCTGGGCCCTTAAATAGCAAAACAGAGATAGTCAACTGATTGCAGAGAGCCAATGGATGAAAAGAAGGTGTTTCTGTCAGATTTGGAGCAGGAAAATACTTTATTTATATACTTGGTGTCCTGGATGATAATGTTTACCCCAGACAAGGCTGAAACATGAAGAATTCATTTTTTCTAGTTCAAGTAAGAAGTTGGATACTAGATTAAATGTAGGCTTAGTCTGGAATTTAAGGCTAGGAACTTGTTAGATATTTTGTATTTTAGGTCTTTTTTACATGCATTCAGTATTTTTTCTTATCTTTCCTTAAATGTTTAATTTTGAGTGAATTCTGGAGCTGATGGGTGACCTTATATTACCTGCCTCCACTTGGCTGAGCTACAGGTTCCCAAAAGTTTTGTTTGATTTTCCTTTCTCAAATTTTAGCCGTACCCAGGATGGAGCAAGGATTTTCTCTTCAATCGTCTTCTGGTTGTTCCAGAAGTCTGCAGTAGAAGCCCGAAAGTGGTTGATGTTGAGAGGTGTGTGTGGAAATGACCTTGGGAAATAGAAAAAAGAGCCACAGGTGAGAAATGGCCTGATGAATGAAATTTGAATCAAAAGAGGGTTTAGTGTAAAGAAAGTATCTTAGAAGGAACCAGTGGTGGGTTTCAAAATTTTTTGGAACCTACTCTGTGGGTGTGGCCTCCTTTGTGGGAGTGGCTTGCTGGCCATGTGTTTTCTTTCTTTCTCTCTCTCTCTTTCCTTCCTTTTTTCTCTCTGACCCTTTTTTCTTTTTTTCTTTCATCTCTCTCTCACTCTTTTTCTTTCTTTTTTCTTTCTTTCTTTCTTTCTTTCTTTCTTTCTTTCTTTCTTTCTTTCTTCCTTTCTCTTTCTCGCTCTCTCTGCGTCAGTCTGTCTGTCTGTCTGTGTCTGTGTGTACTGCAGTGGTGGGTTTCAAAACATTTTGGAACCTCTTCTGTAGGTGTGTCCTGCTTTCTGGGTCCACTGGTGGAACCTCTTCTAACCGGTTCGGTAGATTTGACGAACCGGTTCTACCGAATAGGTGCGAACTGGTAGGAACCCACCTCTGGAAGGAACCCATCCCTAGTTTTTGAGAAAGTAAATGTGAAGGAAAGGAGGGGCACTTTTAGATTTGCAAGATTCTGTTAATCTCATTTTACCATAAATAAAGAACTTTCACTTCTGGAGGGGTTGCTTGACTAAACCACCTTGCAAGATTATAACAACAATCTTGCAAATCATAATTTTTGCCACCTTTTTTGGACTCTGATTTCATCTATCAAACCATCGTCTAAGAAGCAGCTCTTCCTTTTATCTCCCAAGCTCATTCCCACGTAACATTAAATGGTGGCACCAAGGAGAGCTATTTTTTAAGTTGCCCTTGATCCCAACCTTCAAGTGATCTCAGAACCAAAGTACCAGAAGGGAAGCCCTGGTTGAACCTGACACGCTATATTATAGTAAATCAATATGATGCCTCAAAGTAGCTGCTTTCAGGACCCTTTGTCTGTTCAATAGCCTCTTGGACAAACATATATGCCTTTTATAGCGCATCAATAATTCAAATCATGTCTTGATTGATTTGGACCTCACTATTATTTGTGTTGATGTCTCGCTTTATATTTACACTTCACTTTCCCTGTTACTGCCTAAGAAACTTAAATAAATGTGTCACGAGAAATCTACAACGTTCCTGTAGTTGGTGTAGCTGTGGGTTTTTCAACACTCCGGTATCTAGGGAGCTGGTTTTTTGTAACCACACATTTCGTTTAGACCTCCTTTCTCCTTCCAATGTAATTATAATGTTGATACATGAACTAATCTACAGCAATTACTGAAATTAGGTTGTGTGTGTGTGTGTGTGTGTAATCTACTTGATAAGCAGAGTAGCATTCATTGATTTACAAAGATTCCCTTTGAAGCTATCCTAGGAAAAAATGTTTTCTTAGAAGCATACATAAGGTAAAGTAAAGCCCAATCTGAGTTGATATTGGATCAGAGGCTTATTCTTCCACGCTTTTGGGCCCATGCTGGAGCTCATCCTCAAGGAACTTCACTTTCTTCAAAACATATTCACTGAGAAGTTTCCTGAAGATCGGTTCCAGCACAAAATGAATATATGTAATGCCTTGCCATATTCTAAAATACAATAAAACTTATTGATTGATTGTGTGTGTGTGTGTCTCTGTGTGAGTATATGTCTTTCATAACGTTTCTACTGATAGACAACCTGCTGGCATTTTATAATGTAAATAAGCTATGTTTGATCTGTCTCCGTTCAGATTAAGTGGATTTAGCTACTTTCGGATACAGATTCTGATCCCAGGTAGGGAGGGAGCTATTGTTGATGAAGTCTTCCTAATACTTCCTAATGCTGCTCAATCAAAAGATCATCATGAAATAGGCAATATAATAGCAATAGCAATAGCAGTTAGACTTATATACCGCTTCATAGGGCTCTAAGCAGTTTACAGAGTTGGCATAATGCCCCCAACAACAATCCGGGTCCTCATTTCACCCACCTCGGAAGGATGGAAGGCTGAGTCAACCTTGAGCCGGTGAGATTGGAACCGCTGAACTGCAGATAACAGTCAGCTGAAGTGGCCTGCAGTACTGCACCCTAACCACTGCGCCGCCTCGGCTCTGTAATGTAATTGTGTGTCCACTACAGGGGTGGGTTGCTGCCAGTTTTACTAGCGGTTCTCAACCCGCATGTGCGCCAGACACAAGCTGCATGTGTGTGTGTGCGCTGTTCAGTGTAAATTGTTCTTCATGCATGCGCAGAACAATTGACAGTGAACTGCACATGCACATTCAAAAATCAAAACGGTGGTGGCCCAGTGGCAGCAAGGGAACCGGTTCGTGGGTGTGCCAGGCCTGGGTCACTGCCCCTTCTGTGACCGAGGTCTGATTTCCACTTCCGGTTTTGGCTGAACCAGGCCGAACCGAGAGCAACCCACCTCTAGTATACATGTAATATAATTCTTTATTTTCTGCATTCCTATTTGAAAACTTTAAAAAGAAATTGCTGAAAACATATTTCCTTGGCTAATGCAATTAAACCATCAAAACACTAAATGTTACATATCTGCAATGGAATAAACGTATTAGATGTACAGCTATTCTCTTTGGCCACTTGATGTGTTCTTGGCTTCATATCCACATAACACAGATGGTATCTCTGGGAAAATAAAGTATCTTTGTTCACAGGAGCTTGATGATTCAGGCCTTCTGCCTGACAAATAGATTCTATTCGTGTTGAGAATACTTGGGCTGAGTAAAAGTCACTGCTTAGGTTAGCTTCTCGTTATCCTTGCCTTCAAGAAAAGACATATCGGGTCACATATTTAGATTTGCTTTGGAGGCTATTTTATTTTGCCAACTAAAAGGCATTTTAATAATTTTCACTGTTTTGGATAACAAAGACTATTTCTATGCCAGACATTTTTTGGTCTCCCACTTCCTTTCTCCTCCTCCTCCTCCTCCTCCTCCTCCTCCTCCTCCTCCTCCTCCTCCTCCTCCTCCTCCTCCTCCTCCTCCTCCTCTTTTTATTTTTAACATTATCTTGAGAATGCAAATTGAAACATAATGTGAGGAGGAGGAAAACAAAAAGAAGTTAGTGACATACAACCTATTCTATCACAATTCATTTTAAAAAAAATAGAAAAAAACCATATACCTGTATTTATATCTTATGTCTTGGGCCCATGGTTGCCAGTGGTTAGAATGCAGTGTTGCCAACTGCCAGCAGTTCAACTTTGAATGGGCTCAAAGTTGACTCGGCCTTCCATCCTTCTGAGGTCAGTAAAATGAGGACTCAGATTTTTAGAGGCAATGTGCTCACTCTGTAAGCTGCTTAGAGAGGTTTGTAAAGCACTATGAAGTGGAATATAAGTCTAAGTGCTATCCAGAGGTGGGTTCCTACCAGTTCGCACCTATTCGGTAGAACCGGTTCGTCAAATCTACTGAACCGGTTAGAAGAGGTTCCACCAGTGGACCCGGAAAGCAGGCCACACCTACAGAAGAGGTTCCAAACTTTTTTGAAACCCACCACTGGTCCTTGGATATGATTATTCTACACTATCATGCTCATGCCCACTGCACCACCTAGAGCCGAGGTGGCGCAGTGGTTAAATGCAGCACTGCAGGCTTCTTCAGCTGACTGCAGTTCAGCAGTTTGGCTGTTCAAATCCCACCAGGCTCAAGGTTGACTCAGCCTTCCATCCTTCCGAGGTGGGTGAAATGAGGACCCAGATTGTTGTTGGGGGCAATATGCTGACTCTGTAAACTGCTTAGAGAGGGCTGAAAGCCCTATCAAGCGGTATATAAGTCTAACTGTTATTGCTATTGCTATTGCTATTCATATTTATAAAACTCAGTGCCTCTGTGAAAGGAAAGGATGACTACTGCGTTTGTGGTGCAATCAGAACATTGCGTGTGTTGAAGTTGTTTTAACGCAAACCAAAGATGCCTTTTAAAAAACAAGTTTACATCCTATTCTTCTGCATGCCAGTGCTGTGTGTGAGGTAATTTAAGGTGGTTCTGACAAGTGTCGTCGGCATCTTCATATCCGGTCACATGGGCGGCAGGCCACTCCCATCCGGTCACATGGGCAGCAAGCCACTCCCACAAAGGAGGCCACACCCACAGAGTAGGTTCAAACAATTTTTGAAACCCACCACTGGTGCTATCGTCTGTCTGTCTGTCTGTCTGTCTGTCTGTCTCTCTCCCTCCCTCCCTCTCTTTCTTTCTCCATTCATCCATCTCTTTGATTCAGTACAATCAGGGAGGTTTTTTTTCCCTTTTAAAAAAATGATTTGCCATTGCTTTCCTCATAAGACTGAAAGAAAGCAACTGGGCCAAGGTCAACTAGCTGGCTTTGTGCCTAAGGCAGGATTAAAATACATAATGTCCCAATTTCTAGCCCAGCGCTTTTAATGATTATACCAAACTGATCCTCATTGGCCACCAGAGGGAACAGCAATTATAGTCCATGGAAGAAGTATACTAAATAGCATTTCAGCAGTTTGCCGTCTCTTGATAGAAAAAGGTTACTCTGGAGTCTCTGAATTCTAGAATTCCACTGGATATCACCAGATGATGAGGGAATCATTGGAGACCTGAAAGATTGTCAAGGAGAAAAATCTATCTATGTGGTCGCTAGGAATTAAAATCAATCAATCAAAGTAAAAAAAAAATCTCAGTCTTTAAATGACCATTGTGGTTGCTGAGTAGAAGAATAATTTTTTTATCCATTTAAAGTGATCCTCTAAGTATCCTTCTATGGGTGCAGAGATGTGGAAAATTAGTGCCATACAAAACCCTTGGAGTCAATACATTTGCTAACTTCATTTAGAGGATAGTTATGCCAAATGGAATGTCTTATGCTGTCTGTTCTGGATGGTGGGACAACGAATCCATCTATTTTTTATAAACCATATTCAGTACATTGTTAGTCTCCTCCATGTGTTGGTCCAAATTCAGATTTATAGTGAAGGGGAAAAAATCATTAACATGATGCTTTAACAATTCCTTTAAAAATATGAAAAGTGTTTAATCTTAGCAGGCGGCATTATCTGTCTAGGATTTAAAACTAAATAGGGTTGAGTCTGATTAGCATTTGGAAAGGAGATCACCAAAGAACATGAAGTATTTTGGACTGAGAGGTCAAGAAAAAAAAAAGTAAAAGAACACAATAATAAGCCAATTGTGTACTGGTGCCAAGAAATCTACAGGAATCAAGCTTGACTTGAAGGAGAAATGCAGCTTGTTATCATGTAACAATGTTTTTTTTCTGCCAATGAATGCAGAACTGGATATGTAAATTAAAGGATCTACAATATAAATAATCTACTTTGGGTCTAGTATAAATAAATGTGCTGGATAAATCCCACTGTTCCATATAAATGCTTAAAATTGCTGCAGAAGTACAGTTAGATGAAGCTGTTATATTGCACTTGTTCATATTTGCATATTTGAGAGCAGAAATACTTTGTACTGAAGAAAATTGGATGTCTTTAGAATATATTGGTCTTCTACTATTAAAACATCCTGTGCAATTTTATTAATAATAGTTGCTGCTTCTAGTCCTAAATATCACGAAATTGAAAGGCCAAGTCTTTTAAAATAATAAACCTGATTTCAAATTTTAATATTTTATTTTCAATTTTAACATAGCATCTTTTAAAATTGTCTTTACCATAGTTGCTGATGGGCACAATGTGGTTGTTTTCATGTCTTCTCCATTATTTTTATATACCATAATTCTCATAGATTGTTTATAATAAAAGATTTAAAAAATCTTCCAGTAGCCGGAATGCCATGGCAGCAGAGAATCTGGCAAACGGATTGCTGTTTTGTTGCCCAACATTTGCTGGGAGAAAAAAAATAATCAATATTTGCCTGGTGTTTGGCATACCTTCCATTTCTCAGTTTGGTTTCCTGAAAAACTTCAGGTAAATGAACGATAGAAAAAAAATTGCTTAAAATATGTCTTTGTTGATAATGCTATGACTTTCCCTCTGACCAATTGTGGTTATATATGTATAGATTTGTAGTCTTGTTGAGTTATTGTGCTGAGAAATGCCTTCTGAAGCATTTATTTGATTTCTCACTCACCTTTCCTCCAGGAGTTGAAAGTAGCATTCATCGGAAATTTCCTTCATTTCGTGCACAATCCTGCGAAGTAGGTTGGGCTGGTGAAGAGATACTAGTCTTTGAGGTTGCCTACTTGGGAGTAGTTAATAACTTATTGTCATCCATGAATCTATTTCGTTTGGAATCTGTATTGCTCTGAATAGATTTTCTGTCTGGGGTGGGAATGGTGGTGATCTAGTGCTGATAAACCTTTCCTATTCTTCCAACACAGACAAATTTGCTACCTTGGATGATTTAGATCAGTGGTCCCCAACCTTTTTATCGCCGCGGACCAGTCAGCCTTTGATAATTTTACCGTGGCCCGCTGAGCGCGCGCAGGGGTGGGAGGGCGTTGTTCTGCAGCGATCATGGCCCCCAGCCATTAATGTCTAAACTGCTGCAAGATATACTTAAATATTGATAAAATGTGAGGGGGTGTACTCACTTCTGTGATATCTATCCATCCATGTCTGTCTCTGTCTCTGTCTCTCTCTGTGTATGTATGTGTGTATGCGTGTATGTGTATATATCCTCTATCTATCTATCATCTATCTATCTATTTATCTATTTATCCATCCATCCATCCATCCATCCCTCTCTATCTATCAATCACCTATCCACCATCTATCTATCTATTCTAGCTGGCTGGGCAATTTGGGGAGTTGAAGTCCAAAAGTGTTAAAGTTGCTGAGATTGAGAAATGAGGACGAAACAAAAGGGAAGAGAATGAAACAAGGTCGTAGAGAGAGATTGCAAAATGAAAGGGCAACTTCTCTTTTTATTTCCTTCCACCCCCACCACCCCCACCGTGCCTCTCTGGCAATTGGCTGCCCAGGAGGTGGGGAGGGGAAGATGTTTCACAGACAGCTGCCACCCGCCCATCTCTCTCTCTCTCTCTCTCTCTCTCCCCGCCTCCCCATCTGACCTCGGCTGCTCCACGGCGGAGACCCCAGAAGGCAAGCAAAAAAAAAAAAAAAAAAAAAGGGCTCAGGAGTGGGGGAAGAAACAAACCCCATCACGTTCCTATCTGTGAAAACTCCCCGCTCCCTTCCTGGGCAGCCAATTGCCAGAGAGGCAGTGTGTGTATGTGTGTGTGGGGGGGGGGTTGGCAGCCCGCGGCGCGCCTAGTCCGCTGTGGAACGCACTGCCACCCGCCCAGCGCTCGCTCTCTCTCTCTCTCCCCCCCCTCCAATCTCCCGCTTCTTCTGCTTCGACCGGCCAGCAACTTGTCCCCACTTGCCCGGGGACTGGCCTCTGATTGGCTGGCGGGGAGAAGCCTCGCCAGGGAAGGAGGCGAGGACTCCGCGGTGACGTCATGGGGACGGCGCCCCAGGTAGCGGCGAAACCGAACGCGCTCCGTCTCCACGGGCTACCAAGGCGGCTGGGCGGGCGGGCGGGGTGGGAGTGGGGTTTGGACCGGAGAGGCGGCTCTCGGTTCGAGTCCCGGGGTTGATCTCAGGCTGCGCGTGTGGGTGAAGAGGCAGCAGGGATCATGGCCCCCGGCCGCTGCAGCGATCATGGCCCCCGGCCGCTGCGCGGCCCGGTGCCAGGTACTCCACGGCCCGGCACCGGTCCGCGGACCGGGGGTTGGGGACCACTGATTTAGATTGTCCAATGAAGATTAGCTTTTCTGATCCTTGGTGACTTTGCAAAATAGAGAATTTTGTACATTGCCTAGAGTTACTTCAGAGAGATAGAATTAGGAACCCATTTACTGTAAATTGTATAAACTAACAGCCAGTGTCCTTTTCTTGGTATTATGCAAATGCATTATTATGTGTTATCCTTTATTGAATGGAATATAGATATATCAAGTGACATAATATTTCCTGACAGAGATGGCCATATTTCTTGGTTTGCTTAGTTTTCAGTTTTCCATAAATATTTCGATGCATATTCAAGAGCCGAGGTGGCGCAGTGGTTAGGGTGCAGTACTGCAGGCCACTTCAGCTGACTGCTATCTGCAGTTCAGCGGTTCAAATCTCACCGGCTCAGGGTTGACTCAGCCTTCCATCTTTCCAAGGTGGGCGAAATGAAGACCCAGACTGTGGGGGCAAGTTGCTGACTCTGTAAACCGCTTAGAGAGGGCTGAAAGACCTATGAAGCGGTATATAAGTCTAACTGCTATTGCTATATATTCAGTTTTCCTAACAAACATATTTTATACTAAGGTATTCTAAGGTTTTCTACATTCAAATACAGTTTCCATTGCTACCAAATTGTAGGATGACATCCTTAGCCTTAGTGTGATTTGACTTTAACTAGTTTGAGCTTCAAATGGGTGGAAATCAAATATATCATGATGAAGCCAATTGCTTCTGTGTTCTGGGATACATGAAACAGGCAGCTGGAGATTGAGAGACTACAGAGGGGGAGTCTGGGGGGGGGAAAGCAGTGGACATTTTTCTAATAAGGCTGGTCAATTATTAAATGTAGCTTGCTATATTTCGCACAGGAATCCAGATATTTCTTCATTGTTTCTTTGGCTCGGGGATGTCTTATTTCCTTCCTATGATACATAACTGAGTAGCATGCATAAGAATAAAGTTTAAAAAAAAAATCAAAACAACATTCCTCTTGTATCTGTCATCCATCATGTTGACTATGTTCCAGGAGTCCAGGAATCTTTTGATAGAACTGGGTACTAGGTTACTTCTACACATTTAGCTGAACCATCACTGATATGAGCGAGGTGGCGCAGTGGTTAGGGTGCAGTACTGCAGGCCACTTTAGCTGACTGCTATTCTGCAGTTCAGCAGTTCTAATCTCACCGGCTCAAGGTCGACTCAGCCTTCCATCCTTCCGAGGTGGGTGAAATGAGGACCCAGACTGTGTGGCAATATGCTGACTCTGTAAACCGCTTAGAGAGGGCTGAAAGCCATATGAAGCGGTATATAAGTATAATAAATAAATAAATAAATAAATAAATAAATAAATAAATAAATAAATAAATAAATAAATAAATAAATAAATGAATGAATGAATGAATGAATGATGAATGAATGAATGAATGAATGAATGAATATGTTCAGCTGCAGATCCTACACATTCAGATGCACCAATGTTTTCATCTCAACCTTTATCCCTGCCTCATGGTGGTACATTTCAAAGAATTGAAGCGAAACATTATGAAATCTATGTTTTGGAAAGATTGGAAACATTTTGGGAATAAAAATAGGTTACGTGCATAGGCTCAAATCAATAATATAATTCCATTGTTGTGAAGTACCCTCTGGATCCTGAGGCTGCATATTTTTGGAGTGTCCACTCTTGACATATCATACAAAACTCTCACATCAACAGAGTTTGTATATCCCTGATTTACAGATATACTAGGTCAGCATTGCCTTCAATATTTGTATTGTAAAATGCAATTACTAGTCCTTTCATGCTTAGTCTAACTAGGCATAGTATATAGAGGTAGCGTATCTGTAATGTGATTTCAATATGAATATACATTGTTTTGTTAAACCTTATGAAGTCAAGCTATATGAGAGAAAAGCTGATGAAACCTAATGCCTTGGGGAAATAAGTGTTTACCTTAAATTAGCCAGTGCTGCCAAAACTGAATTCATAACATGATGAACATTTGCCTTACTTGCTGAAGATATAAGAAAATGTAGAAATATCTATAGTGTAGCATCGTAGAATTTAACTACTTTAAGCCTGAATCATAGGTGTCCATAGGTGTCAAGTTGGTAGCAATGACAAATATAAATTAAGCTGTTGCATTTGCAATCTCCAACATATGTGGACACAATGCATTTAAATACAATAGCAGACATGGCAATATATATTTTATCAGTGATCACTTTGAAATGCAGGGTGTTAAATCTTGGAGCTGTGTAACTCATCCTCAAGTAGAGTCCTGAGCATATAAAGAGGGAATGCTGACTTTTTAACATCTAATATGGGTAATTATTTCAACCTCAATCCAATGAAGTCTTTGCTGCTTGTGCTAACATAATGTCAACCTGTTCTACTACATTCAGCAAGACAACTTGAGAGAAAACACACATGTCATAGACATAGATTCCGGTAGTGATAACTCCTAGCTTGAGCGCCAAGGCATAGTTGTGAGTGTTCATCCCTCACTGAACTGCCTACATCCCAGCCCTGATTAAATCCAATGTGTGCCATCCTTTGCAGCTTGGCTTTCACCAATGGCACGTGTGAGAACTTCCCTCTAGATTTCAGGAAAATGTGTTTTTTTTGCCATCAAGGATATTGTAAATATAATCAATATTTTACACAAATGGTATGGGCCTCTGGTCATAACTTCTCAAAGCAGATATAGCAGTTCAAGTGGAAAGATTTAAAAAAAAATCTTCAAAGAGTAATATCAAAATTCAGGTCAAGTACCCTTAAGAGGAAAGCCCAATGAGAGGAAGAAAGTAGTATACTAAGTTCATACACCCCAAAAATAAGTTTAGCAAGAAAGAAAACTAGCCCTTTTGTGTTAAAAAAAATAAATACATTTCTATGGGGATATTTCATAGAATTGCTACTGTTTAAAGCAAGACTGTACTGAGACTGTAACAATAATGGAAAATAATAAGGTTATTGTAATGCCCCTGTGTTATACCATATCTACTAAGAAAAAAAAAAAGAACTATAGAATTTATTACAATAGAACAAAATCAAATGAAGGAGTGTGTGTGTGTGTGTGTGTGTGTGTGAGAGAGAGAGAGAGAGAGAGAGAGAGGGAGGGGTGGGTTTCCTACCAGTTCGCACCAGTTCGGTAGAACCGGGTTCGTCAAATCTACCGAACCGGTTAGAAGAGGTTCCACCAGAAAGCAGGCCACACCTACAGAAGAGGCTCCAAAAATTTTTGAAACCCACCACTGACACACACATACATACACACACAGAGAGACAGACAGACAGACAGACAGACAGACAGACAGACTCACAAAGAGAGAAAAGGGAAAGAGAAAGAAAGGAAGAAGAAAGAAAGAAATAAAAAAAGAAAAAAGAAAGAAAAAGTGAGAGAGAGATGAAAGAAAAAAGGAAAAAGGGACAGAGAGACAAAAGGAAGGAGAGAGAGAGAGAGAGAGAAAACACATGGCTGGCAAGCCACTCCCACAAAGGAGGGCCACACCCACATAGTAGGTTCGGGAATTTTTTGAAACCCACCACTGGTGTGGTGGGAACACATGCACATTTATACACATTTTGATATTTTAGTTTAAATTTGATTTCACTTTGTATGGATCCCATAAGCTTGTCTGTTTATTCTTTTCCTGGAAACGAAAGATGAGGGGTTAAGACAGAATTTTCCATTGCGAGGATGCAAGTAGTTTATAGTCGGAAATGAATATTTTGCAAGTTGGTTGCTAAAGTGTCTGTCTGGCCAGGATTTCTTAAGATGGCTAGAGTCATGCTCTAGGATGATATAGGACAAGGACAGCTTAAACAGTAAAGGGCAGTTATGCTTTTAATTTCATTGACAGGAGCTTGAAACTCTGTTACTTTCACTTTCTTATTTCATTCAGTTGGTTTGTGATCCACTGCATAGATTCCACCTTCTCCAAAAGAGTTGCTTCATTTAAACAAACTGAGATGAACTGAAAATTCCATGATATTTTAGCTGGGATTAATCACTAGATTTTTACTCAAAACTGCCCTGCTATTTATTATTTTCTTTGGCGTCTCATTTGATAAAACAATACCACCAGTGTCTTCAAAGAGCAACAGTTCTACTATAGCATTGTTATAGTTTTGAAAGTAGTAGAGCCGAGGTGGCACAGTGGTTAAATGCAGCACTGCAGGCTACTTCAGCTGACTACAGTTCTGCAGTTCGGCTGTTCAAATCTCACCGGCTCAGGGTTGACTCAGCCTTCCATCCTTCCGAGGTGGGTGAAATGAGGACCCGGCTTGTTGTTGGGGGCGATATGCTGACTCTGTAAACCGCTTAGAGAGGGCTGAAAGCCCTATGAAGCGGTATATAAGTCTAACTGCTATTGCTATTGCTATTTTAACCAAACACTTAGATTAGTTCCCCATTCCATCCTTCCTTTGCATCTAATTTTACTAATCCACATGGTTTTTTTTATATATATATAATATATTGGAGAGAAAAAAGACACTAATCTTTGCATTTGCTCATTTAACACTTCATCCATTTGAAATATGTGTGTATAAAAGAGCAGTGATAAGAATGGTGAAGAATACCTGAACATAGGGCTATTTTTTTTAAAAAAAAGAAATGGTGCTACACTGTTATACACCCATGTTCTTCTAAAAATGTGATGTGATTTTCTCCATTGGTTTTTTGCAGCTCTTCTAAAAGTTAAAGTATTCATATCACATCATGTCTATGTTCCAGGAGTCCAGGAAATCTATTTTCACTTGAATTGAGCCATATGTAGGCCAAAAGCACATTTTGGAACCTGTTAATGTGCCACTTAACGGACCAGAGGGTTGTTGAAGGGTGTTTTGCAAGATCTATATTCTAATTTTTTAAAATTGTACTGAAGAAATAAATTTCTTTCTAGCTTATTTGGAGAAAGCAATATACATAAATCGGGTTATCTATAGGGGGAAGCAATGCGGACAAAAAGTTTCTCTGTTCTAACTCTGGCATGAATATACTATTTAGAAAAAGTATTCTTGAGATCAGTTGTTCTACATACAAATATGATTCTCTTACATCCAAAAATGTGTTCAACTTTTACTTGAGATGTTTTATCAAATTTCAGTGTAGGATTTTATGCATTATCTTGTACTGTTTTCCCGCCAAGCCTTTGCCTTTTCTTTGAAGTCACTTATCATGTTTGCAGATTACAATTTGTATGTATGTTGTCCCCCCCCCCTCAAAGAAAAAAACCTCTGAAAGTTAACGTTACATTAACAAGATAGATAAAACACCTGTGTGGGTTTAAAAACTGACTCTGAGAGGAGGAAATGAAAGATATATCTTGCTTACTGAAGAAATCAGATGACAGCTGTAGCTGTGACTATAATACATCAAATTATTTTTGATACGTTAAGCAAACAAATCGTTTATAGACACTAAAGCAAACAATTATTTATATGTTTGCTAGCGATGTATAGCAGCAAGTCATGCTTGAAACACTTGTTAGAAGCAGTGTAATATATACCTGAAATCCATCAAATTAGCTTGGATCGGAGGGGAAAATATGTGTTGAATAACATTTGCAGTCACTTTATACTTTGTCTTTCTCAAACCATCCTCCATAGATTTCTTAAACACACACACACACACACACACACACACACACACACACACACACACTATATATATATAAAATATTGATTTTGTTCTTTTAAAAGCACACTTACATAAAGCAGAAACCGTGTGAAAAATTATTGTATTATTTTAAAAACAATCTGGGCCGGACTTTTACATTTCTTAGAGCTTGCCTGTCCAAATGAACAATCCAAATTCTGAGATGAAATTATTGAGTGGCGCTGGGTTGTAGCAATATTGTCTCAGACCCTATTTCTCAGATATAGATTTGCTTGGAGGGGAAAAAAAGCACTATGTTAAATAACATTTGACATACATTGGCTTCTGGCATTTCTCCCATACTGAATTTCCGAATCATTTGATAGAAGTTAAAGGTGCTGCTTTCTACATTTTATAAAGCTCAGACTTTTAGAAGGTTCTCTGGATAGGATTTATTAGTTTGCAAATGTGGATTATTTGGGTATGTGTTCCTGCCAGGAGCAAAGTGAACTCTGCCCAACTTGAAGAACAATTTTGCAAGTTCCAACATATCCATTATTGTGGAGGATTGTGTAGATTGTGTATTCAGCACAAGTGGAGAATCAGAACTATTATTCAGGTCATTAATGGAAATAGGTTAAACGGAACGCTGTTTTCCTCCTCCTCCCACGTTGGCTCAAATTCCTGACATTCAACTTTTCTCAGGAATCGCTACAACATTTACCCAATATATAAGTGCTTTTCAGTCATTCTGTAATGATTTCATCTTTCAGAAGAACGTGTGCCAGGAAATTTTTTCCACACAACTTGACTTTTTTCTATGTGCCTTGGTTTAACCCCCTTGATAGAGTCATTATATAATAGAAGCAAAAGAAAAAAAAATAGGATTCACATTAGCTTGCAGATCAGTCAATTAGCAATAGAACATCTGCAAGCAGCCACCATTTTCTACTTGTAAATTGTCACAAGAAGCACACATTAGGAAAGTTCATAACAAAAAGGCATATAGTGTCATATGTGCACATTTTTAAAAAGATGTACTTTAGGGAAAATAACTTACAAAAACTACCCATGTTATAGAAGATTAGATACAGAACTATAATAGGGGGAAAAAAAAAACTTCACAAATGATTATTGGCACCAAAGCAAACTTTTCTTTGTTGTAAATGGTCTATAAAGTATTAGTTAATATTTTGTATGTTGTTTTTTGACCTTGATGTCCACAATTCTTGAAGTTGCCAAGGTTAACAGCACTGCTTTTATGCATCCACATGAAGCACACATACTTAAAACACACAAACACACACACAAACACATACACCAGTAGTGAGTTTCAAAAATTGTTCGAACCTACTCTGTGGGTGTGGCCTCCTTTGTGGGAGTGGCTTGCCACCCATGTGACCGGATGGGAGTGGCTTGCTGCCCATGTGACCGGATGGAAGTGGCTTGCCACCCATGTGACCGGATATGAAGATGCCGATGGCACTTGTCAGAACCACCTTAAATTACCCCCCACACAGCACTGGCATGCATGAGAATAGGATGTAAACTTGTTTTCTAAAAGGCATCTTTGGTTTGCGTTAAAACAACTTCAACACATGCAATGGTTTTAATTGCACCACAAACGCAGTAGTCATCCTTGCCTTTCACAGAGGCACTGAGTTTTATAAATAAGAGCATGATAGTGTAGAATAATCATATCTAAGGACCAGTGGTGGGTTTCAAAAAAGTTTGGAACCTCTTCTGTAGGTGTGGCCTGCTTTCCGGGTCCGCTGGTGGAACCTCTTCCAACCGGTTCGGTAGATTTGACAAACCGGTTCTACCGAATAGGTGCGAACTGGTAGGAACCCATCTCTCTCACACACACACACACACACACACACCACACACACACACACACACACAGAGCAGCAATGTGATCAGGCAGTTGCAAATGCTGTTTTGACTTTTTCAGTGCCCCTTCTAACTAAATCATGCAAAATACAGTATCTGGTCAGCTTTTATGTTTTTAGATCAGTCATCCAATGATCAGCCATTTATTACTGTATATTTGTAAAAAGCTTTCTGGTACTCCATATTTGTGTTATGAACAGAACACTCCCCCCCAATATAAAATAGATTTTTTTAAATATACATCAATATCAATACAGTGAACAGTGAGGCTTCTGAGTATCATTCATTTGAATACAAGTGGTGATTGTATGAATATTATTTATTACTTAGATCATACTTATATACCATATTTTCAGAGTATAAGACACACCTCCCCCCCCCAAAAAAAAAGTGGGTGAAAATCCGGGTGCATCTTATACACTGAATATAGCATTTTTGGCCTCTTTCACCATCTAATCTTTACATCTAGCTATTATTTTTAGTATATTATATAGAAGCATGTATAATATATATCTATTATAAACATATATTTATTGTTTCTGCCTCTGTTCTAGCTCTTAGTAAAGCCAATCTTGTGTTCCAAAAATCTTCCTATTTTACTAATTCAATACTTATTCATTTTTGACTTGCCTGCCAAATTCCTCCCTGGGTCTTCCTCTATATCTAAATCTTCCCTGTTTACCTAAGTATTTCTTCCATCTCTACTATCCTTTGCATCCAAGCCATCATAGGATCTGTGCATCTCTCTCCTTTTTCCCCAAGAATATTTTTCGTTATCCATTATCATTTTTTGGTCTTTAGCATGTATTTTCCCTGGTTTTTTTTTTTTCCCCATAAGTTTGTATTGCCTTCTTCTACTCCTTTTTTTCTTATTTTTGATTTGTCTGTTCTATCTTTCCCCCTGGTTTCTCTATTATCTCCTCTATTTCTGGGCTTCTTAAATCATTAGTCGTTATCCTTGTAGAACACTGTTCTAGCTTCTCATTTATGTCATTAAATCATTTATCTCCCTCTGAGTCCTTATCATAATATCATAAATGCTTTGAAACATTGACACTATTTCTTTTTGTAAACCACTTATTTCTCCCTGCTGAAACATCTTGTCTTTGATAATCCAAATATAGCTCAGTAATCTATCAATGGTCTATCACTGCCCCATATTCTCAATTATCTTTGACCTCAAAAGTTGAGCTGGAAACCATTTACTCAACCCTGTCATTGCTCCTCAGGGAAACAGTAATTATAATTCTTTATGTCCCACAGTTAGTCAATTTAGTTCTTTTAGCAATAGCAATTAGACTTATATAGCGCGTCATAGGGCCTTCCAGCCCTCCTCTAGAGCGGTTTACAGAGTCAGCACATTGCCCCCAACAACAATCCGGGTCCTCATTTCACCCACCTCGGAAGGATGGAAGGCTGAGTCAACCTTGAACCGGTGAGATTTGAACCGCTGAACTGCAGATAACAGTCAGCTGAAGTGGCTGCAGCATTGCACTCTAACTACTGCGCCACTGCGCCACCAGGAAGATTTCCAAATGTCTCATAAGTTCAATCATTTGAAAGTCACTTTATTTAGATGCCTTCTGTGTTCTCACCATTAGAGCTCCAGTAATCATCAAGTAGATAAGTATAGTATAGCAGTAGATAGCACAGCAGTTCTCTAGGTATTATTTATTTCCCCTTTCTCCTCTGTTTTATCAGTTTTTCCCCCCAGAATTATAGGGGTATAATGTCTATTACATTCACCGGTAGGTGGCACCTTCTGCTTAACCTCCAGCATTACACAGATTCTATCAGGTTCCATTGGTATTTATTCAAACAAATAATCAAAATTCTGACAAGTAATTCCAGCATGTTAAAGTGCGTGTTGCCAATAAAACTT
This sequence comes from Thamnophis elegans, assembly GCF_009769535.1. Taxonomy (NCBI): domain Eukaryota; kingdom Metazoa; phylum Chordata; class Lepidosauria; order Squamata; family Natricidae; genus Thamnophis; species Thamnophis elegans. The sequence continues at coordinate 86,315,781 of NC_045546.1, forward strand.
AGAGATCTAATCTTTCTACATTTTTAAAGGTTTTGCACTCTTAAAATCTTTTCTTTCATGTTTGTGATTTTTCTCTCTGTAATTCTCTCTCACCATTTAAACAAACTTTTCAAAGAGTCTCTTTTTCAGAATTTATTTTCTTTAGGGTAGGTTTTAGATTTAAAAAAAAAAGTCATCTCACCCAGTTCCAGTCACTGTTCATCCACAACATTCCAGCACATTCTTTGTTTCTTTGGCTGCCCCAGCTTTCCAGTAGCCATAATGGCTGCCTCTCTTCTTTGTCGTCAGATGAGAGGGAATTAGACCTGGGTCAAGCAGGAGAGCCGCCATCCTCCACAACCTGCAGGGAACCCCTTCACTATGCGTCACCCCTACAGGGTGACTTTAGCCCCTTATGGGGCCCTCCAACAAAGGAATTCAGTGTGAGTTCACAGACCCCCGCTCTTCACGTCCAATAATGCCATGATGTCAACTGGAAGTCCCTATAAAATAGATTATTATAGGGGTTTGTCATCCTTTGAATTGTGTAAAGTTCAAAAAAACTTTAATTTTTCATAGAGGGATTTTGTATTTTCAGGGGGAAACTACTTGCAATTTGGATTCTGTTACAACTAAGCAGAATTTTAAAAATGTATTCAGATTGGATGATCTTGTCTTTCATCTTGAATATTGACGCCATAATAATTTGATGGCAGTATATCGTTTTTGAAAATGGTTAGAACTGCCAGAGGAGTAGATCAGAAAATCAGTACTCCTCCTGTTTTGCAATGTATCTAATAGCAGCAATAGCAATAGCAGTTAGACTTATATACCGCTTCATAGGGCTTTCAGCCCTCTCTAAGCGGTTTACAGAGTCAGCATATCGCCCCCAACAACAATCTGGGTCCTCATTTCACCCACCTCGGAAGGATGGAAGGCTGAGTCAACCTTGAGCCGGTGAGATTTGAACCACTGAACTGCAGATAGCAGTCAGCTGAAGTGGCCTGCAGTACTGCACCCAAACCACTGTGCCACCTCGGCTCTACTGGTTAGCAGTAGAAATCACATAAGGAAAACAAATGCAGGCTGTTTATTTTACAGTACTGAAAACTGACTAAAAAGCAGAGGAACCAAATGTCAGCTCCTAATTGACAAGATGGTTTTTGAAAACTACAAGATGAGGAAGATCCATTTGAATGTACTATAGATTGGGTTGATTATAAGAACACATTAAACTTCCTTTCACATGATTGTATAATTAACTTAAAATAACAGAATAACAGAATTGGAAGGGACCTTGGAGGTCATCTAGTCATACCCCTTACTCAAGCAGGAAACCCTCTACCATTTTTAAAAAAATGCTTGCTCAATCGCTTCTTAAAAACCTCCAGTGATGGAGCAATGACTACTTCCGGAGGCAAGTCATTCCCTTGGTTAATTGTTCTAACTGTCAAGAAATTTATCCTTAGTTCTAGGTTGGTTCTCTCCTTGATTAGTTTCCATCCATTGCTTCTTGTTCTGCCTTCAGATGTTTTGGAGAATAGGTTAACCCCTTCTTCTTTACCGCAGACCCTTAGATATTGGAACACTGCTACCATGTCCTTCGGGAGTGGGCGGCATACAAAACCAATAAACCTAAACCTAAACCATGTCATCCCTAGTCCTTTTTTTCCCCATTAAACTAGACACACTCAGTTGCTGCAATCATTATTCATATGTTTTAGCCTCTAGTCCCGCAACCATCTTTATACAAGATAGAAGAAGATAGAAATAACAGGATTCAGTAAGTTTTGTGCAAATAGCACATTGGAGGAAACAGTTGCTGGATAATAATATACTGGAAGAAGTTAATATCAAAAGAGAAATCTTTCAAGGAGACTCATTGTCACCACTACTGTTTATCATTGTGTTGATTCTTCTGTCAACAATACTGAACAAGTCAGCTCATGACTGTCAAATATGAAAACACCTGCTAGATTATCCCTCCTTTTTACGAGCATGATTTGAAGCTGTTTGGAAAAATACCATCTGAAATAGTATCCCTGCTCAACATCTCTGTATACAGCCAAGATACTGCAATCAAGTTTGGACTGGATAAATGTGCCACCCTTTATCATCGGTAGGAGAATAACAGTGAAAATTGAAGGAATCAAAATGCCTTATAGAAATAACAACAAGAATCTGGATGAAGAGGATCACTACAAATACCTGGGCGTTCTTCATTCTGACAATATCAAACACAGCGAAGTCAAGAAGGAAAATAATCAATACATCATGAGAGCAAAGAAGATCTTAAAATTCAAACTCAGTGGAGGAAATGTCATCAAGGAAATTAACACCACTGCAATTCCAGTCATTACACACACAGCTAGAATAGTGGATTGGACTCAAACAGGGCTAAAAGCTCAAGATAGAAGACCAGAAAAATAAGAATAGGGAATCATGGCTTTCATTTCACACAGTGATGTTGATAGACTCTATTTAGCAAGGAAAACAGGTAGGCATGGAATGTTGCAAATACATTAGACCGTTGAAGAAGAATTGGAAGATATCTGAAGGACAGTTAAGAAGATGCAGTAAAGCTAGTACATCATGCAGGGTTACTGAATACTAGAGAGACAAACTGGCCACAAGAAATGCCAAATTAAGAGTAGAAAGGAGGCATGGAAAGGCAAAGAATTACATGGCCAGTGCATTAAAAAAATAATAAAAGGCAAAGCAGAGAGAGAAGACCTGGCAATAGCTAAAAATGTGAAGAAGATTCAGCCTAATGAGGCTGTTTACCCCAAGATGATGACCAAGAAACCAGGCATGTTCTTCAACCCAGAAGAATCTGAACTGGACCTCACTTATGGCAACCGCTAGAAGGATGTGAAACTCCCAGATGCTTATGAGCGCCTTATCTTGGATGTTTTCTGTGGCAGTCAGATGCACTTTGTGCGCAGTGATGAACTACGAGAGGCCTGGCATATATTCACTCCGCTGCTCCACCAAATCGAGGCAGAGAAGACAAAACTGATTTCCTATAGCTAGGGCAGCCGTGGCCCTACCGAGGCTGGTGAATTGATGAAGAGAGTTGGCTTTCAGTACGAAGGCACCTACCGTGGGTCAATCCTCATAAGCTCTGAATCCTGTCAGCCTCTTGGAAAGGCACATGCAGCTTGTCTCCACATCTGTCCAGAGAAACTGAACCGGCCAGGCTCGGCAGTGGCCTGTGTCCTACCCCAAAGACTGTAACGTGCCCATCTTGTCTGAGGGAGCAACTCATTGGGTTTAGGCATTCGTGCACTTCTCCAGCTGCAGTGGGATGTCTTCAGCATGAACAGCATCTTCTTCTGCTGACCTCTTGGTGGACCACGTGTACCCTCTGTCCCTATCCCATTCCAGTTTCTGCTGCTATGCTGGGAAAGCTTCTGGAGCCATGGGAAAGCTGCAGAGGGGTTTTTTTGTTATTTTTGCTCTCAACACTCCATGCTCCTTCCACATCTATCTACATGTGCTGCTTTATTCAATTGCTTTTACTTGGAACTACTTCTTACATTCCTTTGGAATTTGTACATGATGCTGTTCTGTAAATGGAAGTTATTACAGAAACTCCCCCCCAAAAAAAAAATGTGAAGAAGAAATGAAAAACAAAAGAACGAGGGGCTAATTTGGGCTGTACAATAACAAGATTTAAGAACAAATGCATGAAAGCAGGGATGAAATGCCACCGGTTTGGGCTGGTTCACCCAAACCAGTAGTGAAACAATATTTTTAAAAAAAATTAAAAAAAGTTCTGATGATCTGCTGTGTGACAATCAGCTGTGCCATGCGATTTATATTCGCTAGAAAGCAGAAAATCCCGCTTTCTAGCGACTCTGAATCGCATGGCACAGCCGCTTCGTGACCCATCAAAACCGCGGTCCACAAAAGCGCGCTCGACGAAAGCACGTACATGACGTCATCACAGCACGACGAAAAAAATTAAAAATTGAAATAAAATAAAATTAAAGCAAGCTGATTCACATAAAGGTAAGGGCTAGGTTTAGGGTTAGGGTTAGGGTTAGGTTAAGGGTTAGGGTTAGGTTTAGAGCGTTAGGGTTACGTTTAGTGTTAGGTTAAGGGTTAGCATTAGGTTTAGCGTTAGGTTAAGGGTTAGGTTTAGGGTTAGGTTAAGGGTTAGGTTTAGGTTTAGGGTTAGGGTTAGGTTTGGGGGGTTAGGGTAAGGTTTTCGCTTTAATTTTACATTTATCAATCACAGCGCGATGTTTTTGTCGCACTGTGATGACGTCATGTATGCGCTTTCGTCGAGCGTGCTTTTGTCTACCGCGGTTTTGTGGTGGAACCCACCGCTTTCCTCCCTCGCTGTTCTACTTACCTTTGCAGACTCAGAAAAGGCTTCTTAGTGCCTGTGGCATGTGGGAAGTTGTTATTATTATTATTATTATTATTATTATTATTATTATTATTATTATTATTGTACAATTGTATCACAGCGGCCAGTTGTTTCGCCGGATTTGGCATTGGTTACTAGTCGGGCCCCACCCAGGGGCCTAGGACGTCGTAACATATTTTCGTAATATGCGTGCAGATCCAAGCAGTGCGGCTTTTTGCATTTGACTGATGGTGATTTTGTCAATTTTTAACTGTTTTAAATGTAATTCCAGTGCTTTTGGAATAGCACCCAGTGTGCCAATTACCACTGGAATTACCACTGCTGGTTTGTGCCATAGTCGTTGAATTTCGATTTTTAAGTCCTGGTATCTTGCGATTTTTTCATGTTCCTTCTCGGCGACCCTGCTATCACCTGGTATTGCGATGTCTATGATTGTGACCTTATTTTTCTCAACCAGTGTGATGTCTGGTGTATTATGCGCCAGTATTTTGTTGGTTTGTATACGGAAATCCCACAAGATCTTGACCATCTGATTTTCTGTGACTTTTTCAGGCTGATGTTCCCACCAGTTTGTTGCTGTTTTAATATTATAATTTTTGCACAAATTCCAATGGATCATTTGTGCTACTGAATTGTGCCGCAATTTATAATCAGTCTGCGCGATTTTTTTACAGCAGCTGAGAATGTGATCAACAGTTTCGTCAGCTTCTTTGCAAAGTCTGCATTTGGCATCATCAGAGGATTTTTCGATTTTGGCCTTAATGGCATTTGTGCAGATAGCTTGTTCTTGCGCAGCCAGGATTAGTGACTCTGTTTCTTTCTTTAATGTACCTGTTTTTAACCATAACCAAGTTTGTTCCCTGTCCACTTTATCTTTTATTTTTTCCAGAAATTGACCATGCAGTGCTTTGTTCTGCCAACTCTCCATTCTTGATTTTATCACATCTTTTCTGTATTCTTGTTTCGTCTGTTGGGCCTTCAGTAGATTTTTGTTCTTTACTTCGATTAATAGATGTTCTTGACTTTCTTTTAAATAATCAGCCAGTGCATGTTTTTCTTCTTCAACTGTTTGCTTCACTTGTAATAATCCTCTGCCACCTGATTTTCGGGACAGATATAGTCTATCAGTATCACCACGTGGATGTAAATTATTATTATTATTATTATTATTATTATTATTATTATTATTATTATTATTAATTTGTCTTGTATGCCGCCCACTCCCGGAGGACTCCGGGCAGCTCACAAAAGACAAGGGAAAGGGGGGAACGAGACAAAGACAACATATTAAAAACAAAACCAACATTCACAAGTGAAGGGAAGTGAACCGGTAGCAGACTCCAGAGCATTTTACCCCTTCATCAAAGGCCAAGACTTGAAAAGATAGCCACAGACAGCAAATGCCTCCTCTGCAAAGACATGGATGAATAATGCGCCACCCAAGATTGCACAGGATGACTACAAGCAATGGCATCATAGTGCATTGAGAAGACCTGCAAAAAATAGCATTTGCCTGCAAGCAAGACCTGGTGGGGCTACGGAAGGAACAAAATAATAGAAAATGAAAAAGAAAAAAAAACACTAAAGTGCTCTGGGATATTCGAATTCAAACATGCAAGCACCTGCCGCATAACAACCCAGACTTAAAAAAAAAATTGATAAGAAGGACAAGGAAAAAAAGAAGAAGAAAAGTGGATGGTGCAGTGCCTGGTGACAGTAGAAGAGTGGGAAAAAACTGGAGAAATCACAAAATACAAATACCTGAAAATAAAGGTAGAACTGTGGCAAAAGAAAGCAAAAATAGTACCAATAGCAGTGTTCTCAACCTTGGCGACTTTAAGTCCTATTAATAGAATTCTGGGAGTTGAAGTCCACAGGACTTCAAGTCGCCAAGGTTGAGAAACACTGACCAATAGTGATAAATATTCTGGGTGCAATTCCGAAATATGTGGAACAGCGTTTGAGCCCCATTGTCAACGACAAAGTCACCATCAGTTGATTGCAAAGAGAGTTTTACTTAGAATAGCCTACATCCATGTGTCAATGTCTTTAACATTTATCAAACCACACCTGCCTATCCCAGGTTCTTGTGCGGGACGTAATAGGTGGATAAAATACCAAACCATCAAACACCTGGCTGGCTGTTTGACCAACTATTATAATCTCACTTCGTTAAATAGCTGGGAGGTTAAAAAAACTACTGATAACTCATCTTATGACTTATTACTGAATGAAATCTTTCCAGATAGGATAGTAAAAAGATCAGATCTTCCCAGCATGTTCCCAGCCCGTGGATCAAAGTATTAAGATACTTGTTCCTCTTATGCAGTTCAAACTGAAGGTACATATGAAGGTACATCCCTTGAAGAGTATTCGGCGACTTCAGCTTGTCCAGAATGCAGCCGCGCGAGCGATTGTGGGTGCACCTCGGTTCACCCACGTAACACCTATCCTCCACGAGCTGCACTGGCTGCCTATTGGTCTTCGGATACGCTTCAAGGCGCTAGTCGTCACTTATAAAGCCCTTCATGGTATTGGACCTGGGTACTTGGTCCTGCTGCCAATTGGCCTGCTGCCAATTACCTCCACCAGACCGATTAGATCGCACAGACTAGGCCTCCTCCGAATTCCATCCGCCGGCCAGTGTCGACTGGCGACTACCCGGAGGAGAGCCTTCTCGGTGGCTGCTCCGACCCTCTGGAACGAACTCCCCGTGGAGATTCGAACCCTCACCACCCTCCAGGCCTTCCGCAAAGCCCTTAAAACCTGGCTGTTCCAACAGGCCTGGGGCTAAAGAATCGTTGACCCTGTCTCGAATGGTGTGATTGTTGCGTTTTTTAATTATGTATTGTTTTGTGTTGTTGTAAACGGTCTGTATCCCCCTTCCCTTGTTTGAGTTGTGAGCCGCCCTGAGTCCCTTCAGGGAAAAGGGCGGCATACAAATGAAATAAAACTCTAAACTCTAAACATATTTTTTCCCCTCTCTGTGCTCATTTAGACAGTGGGAAAATGGCTCGCGCTCCCCAGAACACCTCTTGAACAAGACTATTACCGGTGCTTTTGTCTCTACCATTGCTTTGCCCTTGGCAGGCATAATATGAGAGTGATCCAAATTAATCAAACAGAGTCTAAGCTTAGGCTGCAATGTTATAAAAGCCGGTGGACTCGTAGGATTCCATTTAAATGCCTGCAGCAGTTCCAAAGCAATAGCAGTTAGACTTAGACTTATATACCGCTTCATAGGGCTTTCAGCCCTCTCTAAGCGGTTTACAGAGTCAGCATATTGCCCCCAACAACAATCCGGGTCCTCATTTTACCCACCTCGGAAGGATGGAAGGCTGAGTCAACCCTGAGCCGGTGAGATTTGAACAGCCGAACTGCAGAACTGCAGTCAGCTGAAGTAGCCTGCAGTGCTGCATTTAACCACTGCGCCACCTCGGCTCTTAAAAGCCTTCCAGCTTCATGAGCTGTAAGGCTTTTAATTCTGATGCCTTTTCACTGATAAATAGGAACTGGTATGATATCAGCAGAAGACCAGTGTTGCAGTTGCGAGCTTAGAGAATAGCAAGGTAAATAGGATAGGCTGAATTTATTTGATACTGGGATTTGTACGTTAGAAGTGTAATTTTAGGCCCACTGGGCCAGAATTTATTATTCGGGGGGGTTCATAAGAGGTAGAATTTCTAAAGGACCTCTTCAAATGTCAGGGCTGTTAAACTTGTGGCTCATGGGCTGGATGCATCAATAGCAATAGCAGTTAGACTTATATACCGCTTCCTAGGGCTTTCAGCCCTCTCTAAGCGGTTTACAGAGTCAGCACATTGCCCCCACAGTCTGGGTCCTCATTTTACCCACCTCGGAAGGATGGAAGGCTGAATCAACCTTGAGCCGTTGAGATTAGAACCGCTGAACTGCAGATAACAGTCAGCTGAAGTGGTCTGCAGTACTGCACCCTAACCACTGCGCCACCTCAGCACCTGGCCATGCCCAGGCCTTGGTTTAGCAAAGGGGAAAAAAGTCACAATACGTCACATGATGACGCCAAGACGATGCGAGTTTGACACTCCTGGTTTATCTATTAGCATTTGACAATTCCTTCTGTGCATTCATCAGTTTTGGAGCCTTTGGAGAACTGGAACTAGCCTAGTATATTTCAAGCCAATCAGACATTTTAATGTTTCTGATATTCTTCATTTTGATGCCTGCTATAAGTAAAGTAGACACTTCCTTCAGTAAAATAACTTTTACATTATTTCACCTCCCGGTAAAATTACTTTTGATGCTTGGCCTTTAGAAGATTGAGAGCCTTTGCCTCTGGCTCACCTTCCAGCTTTTTTTTGCCTTGCCTTGCAGGGCTACCAAGTGCCAATCAAAAGTATTCAAGGTAAGCCTTCTTGGTTTGTGATTGTTGTTACTTTGTGACATGTTGCCATTGTTTGTTCTAATTATGCTTCTGAGCCAAAATATGATTCTTTCCTATTGTCTATAGAGATTCTCAGTCATCCAAATCATGGTTGTCCCAAGGATGCTTTTTCAAAAGGCAACTGGACTTTCTTTGTTCTTCCTTTGAAGATGTTGACTTCTCGTCCAAGAAGCTTATTCAGTTCTGAAGAAAATAACCAAAAAACCTTATTGAATAAGAAGAACATCTTCAAGGAAGAAGAAAGAAAGCCCAGTTGTCTTTTGACGGAAAAAAAAACACCTTTGGGTTCCCTCCTACTATTATAATTTCATATCATTTTAAATATGAAAAGCTATAATACAATGTTGGATGATGGAACATTTATGAGGTGGGTTGGAATTGCAAAAAAGATGTAGGCCATGGCTATGCAGTCAAAGCCCCACGCTTTTTGCATGTGTATTTTGCATGAGATGCTTGTAAAAAGGGATGGGTTTTGACTGGGCAATCGACGGCTCATTTTGGTAGAGTCTAGACCAGTGTTTCTCAACCTTGGCAACTTGAAGATGTCCGGACTTCAACTCCCAGAATTCCCCAGCCAGCATTCGCTGGCTGGGGCATTCTGGGAGTTGAAGTCTGGACATTTTCAAGTTGCCAAGGTTGAGAAACACTAGTCTAGTATATCAAGTAGGTGATAGCTAATATCATATGAAGAAACAGCCATTGTGAATGAAGACTCTCTAAAGTAAAATACAAGGAAAAAACTTTTTTCTGAAAATGTGAATTCTTTATCCAAAATAGCCATGTCCCTCCACCTATTTATTTTTAAATAATGATCACATAAACCCTAAAGATCATGGGATTCCTTAATTATTGGGTCACATTAGCAGTCTGAAAAAAGAGGATGAAACAAGAGTCCTCCTATTGGGAATATTTATTTGGAAGATTAAATAAATGTAAAGTATTTTATTTTATTTTTAAAAAAGGTATTAACCAAAGAGAAATGCGCCTTATTTTTCCTGGTATGAATTTGTACCCTTACTTTCAAGTTAACACCTTAGAACCGCCTTCATAGTGAAGCAAATGATTTTATATGGTACTACATTTAAATAATTAAAGTTGGGATGTTAAACATTTTATTCATGTTTTGTAGAAGTCTCTAGACTTTACATATAGCAGCATCTCTAGAGGCAAGATTTCTGGAATTCAATATTTAGTGTAGCCTGAAGAATCCTTGCATTAATGATTTCAGAAGTATATGTTACACTTTGAAAGGGATGTTGTTGTACTTGGGTAATCTTGGAACAAATCGCCCTTCTTAACTAATTAGGAAGATGTCTTCATATTTTTATTTCTTATAGAAGCTAAGTTAGAATTAGTTAGGAAAACTGGAATGGGCTTCAGTGAGCACTGAAGGAGCACCCAGTAGTCCCTAAATGCCCTGGAAAAGAATAATGCCACTTGCTCCAAGCAGATGACAAAGAAGAGTAAATGGCAATTTCCCATAGGTTAAGGATAAATCCCGCTCTGTATCATGAACACAGCTACATTGGGATTTACCTATCCATCTCAACTTCCTCATCTAAAAGAGTTGATATTTTGCTCACTAAATTTTGTTTAGTATTAAAAGGATTGCATTAATTGTGCAAATAAGCAATTAAGAGAAAGTCTAAAAGTACAGAGTGGGACTTGTTCTAAGAAGACAGGAAGTACGAAATATGAGTTCTGTGTTGCTATGAAGAGGAGGAGAATTTAAAATAGAACATCACACAGGATAAAAAGGTAAAGATTTCACTTTGTTTTAAAGAGAAGTGCCAAATGGTTCACTTACGAACTATTCTAAGCAGGTGCTTGAGATTGTGCCAAACTCATTTTCATTTCGTGAACACCCATTACTCTACAGTTATTGATATTTTTTAACACAGTACTAGCCAGGGAAAAAAAAAGATGTTATGTGACCTTTCAGTTGAGAAAAAGAAAATTAACAGCATGTAAAGATCAGCAGAGGTTTACACAGATTTAATATTATCCTTCAGAATGTTAAATATATGCTACACAAGCTTTATCCAGGCCTTAAACATGTCTAACTTGTATCATGGATTTCAATGGTTCCTAAAGTGAATTAGCATATGTATGACAGAAACAAGGAATCCAATGACCTCCAGGCTTCGGTTGGAAACATATGCAGTTGCAATCCAATTGCAGACAAAGATTACTCTGCTCAATGCTGTGCCTTCCTTTAAATGTTTGAAGTCTGCCTAGAATAAGGAGTTCCAATGGCCTCCGCTTTCTCCATTCCAAGTCCTCACCCATTGCCCTTAATAGTGCAAGAACAGGTCATTCTGTTCCCCAGTTTTCATATATTCAACAGAATGGAATGTAGCATGCAAAGGATAGTGCGCTTCAATACACATCCAAATCAAAGGAGCCATTTTGCACTGCAAACTAAGCTGCTTGTCTACCGTATTGTCCCAAATTGTTTTGCAAACCAATTTCTGAACTCCAGCCAGGATTACAGTGGGTTGACAATGGGTCCAGGTTGGTGCTCATTCCAGGTAAGGCTAATACAGGATCTGATTTATTATTCCCAATTTTCCTGTCTTACCCATCTGAGTAGAAAGGCAAGTATTTCTGGCAAGGGTCCTGTACAGTGTCCCAGTAGTCCCAAAGAAACTTTCCAAAAAGCAACTGGGCACAGTGGTTAGGGTGCAGTACTGCAGGCCACTTCAGCTGACTGCTATCTGCAGTTCGGCGGTTCAAATCTCACCAGCTCAAGGTTGACTCAGCCTTCCATCCTTCCGAGGTGAGTAAAATGAGGACCCAGATTGTTGGGGGCGATATGCTGACTCTGTAAACCGCTTAGAGGGGGCTGAAAGCCCTATGAAGCGGTATATAAGTCTAACTGCTATTGCTATTTCAAAGAAAGTCCAGTTGCCTTTTGGAAAGCAGGTTTGGGATAACCATGATCTGAATGACTGACAGTCTCCACAGATCTATAGTCTACCAGTATTTGTCTTTCCCTTTTAGGAATTGTCTCTTCCTCACTAATCTCCATGGTCTTCCTTTGCTCTTCAGTTCTTTGTACATTTGCGTGCCATCATTTCCATTCACATTATCTCTTTCAGTGCTAACACAGTTCCTCCCCATTTTTCCCCTTTGTAGTTTCATCATTGCTGAGATTCAACAGTGATCAAAGTAATAAGGAACAGGCTATTCTTTGTTTCATGGAAATTTTGCAGGAATAAGGGAAATGATAGCTTCACAAAAGGAAAGTAGCTACATTCCTACATTGCAATGAAAGACGCATAAAGAGGTGGGCTGGGAGGGAAACTGTTAAGTACTATAGGCATGGGGGTGAACAAACAATGGAGCTTCAATCAGCAAGGGCTGAGACCAAAACAGTGGAGTTCTAGGGTTCAAGATGGTTCATACATTTAATGGGCTATCATTTAATCCACCTCCATATTGTAAAAAAAGAGGGGGAGGGCATTGCATGCCAGCACTACAACCAATTAGAGCTGGGGCTGCTGTTGGATCAGAAAGAATTCCTGGAGGCCATTGCTCTGAAGTTCATAAACAGCCGTTTTGAACTGAAGCTAGAAAACATGGGTGTGGGATGTGTTAGCATTGGGTTGAGAAAAGGAACAGGATGACATCATCTGTCCCTGCAGTCAGGAAGCATTGAGTGACCTGCATTGATGATCTGCCCTTAGTCACCACAGAGATCCTTTTTCTCTTTTCACATTGACGCTCTTCTTGCTGCTGATACAGAATTCAAAGGCATTAATTTGCATTCTAGCTACACAATATAATATCAGTCACTAATCTCCATGCCACCATGGCCTCTTCTATGATATTTTTTTTTTTGAATTGCTGACCAGACTGAACATTTTGCATTTCAATTATTGTTGGTAAAGGGAGTTTCCTTCAGCCACTATTTCTGTGGTCTTTCTTAAAGCCTTGAGTCAGGAGAACCCCTGGAAAATATTGCAATGATTTTTTTTTTACACACTTTATGTTGAAATGATTTTGAAAAAGGATTGGGAAATATATCTGACCTGTGGATGCTCATTAAGGACTGTGAGCCTTTGATGATTTATTTATTCAGAGGTATATTTTCAAGATGCACTGTAAACGAGAGATCTGCAAAACATTTGAGGTCAAAATATTCCAGTCTAAAGGTGTTTATTTCTGCCTCTGTTTGAAGTGGTGTAATTGCAAACTTGTGTTATCTGAAACAGAGATTGGAATACTTTCTGTTATGTCAGTTTAGAGTTCTTTGTGAGGGTCTCACAAACTTGCCACAGTCAACTCGCGATGGCCAACTCATTTCAGCCAACTCTCCAAGGGACAATTTTCCATGGCCAACTTGCCAAGTCACCCTGTGACAAGAATTAAACTAAAATCAAAGAAACAGTGGAATAGAATCATTAAAGAAAGGATGCCAAAGGAGGAATAAAATGAAATGTGAATGACAAAAGTTAAAATATTTTTTTAACTATTTTAAATAATTAAATTGAATTGTCTCGCAGTGAATTGTTCTATGATGAATTGGCCATGTTGAGTTGCCTTGAGGCAAGTTGGCAGTGGCAAATTGGCTATAGTAACTTGTCATGGACCCTCCCAAAAAACTTTAGGCACTTATCTTATTCTGGTTTGAGAATATGATTGGATAGGAATCTGGGGGAAAAATACATTCAAATGTTTCACCACTTCTGCTATAAATTCTACAACTTTAGCCATTTTTTTTTACAAACTAATAACTTTTGTCAGTTCAAATTCCCTCTCAAGACTGTATCTTTCTTTTAATTGACTTTGTCATTGGCAGTTTCTCATAAACTCTTGACTTCAGCAAGGTTTTTTGTCCTTTTGCCCCACCCCCCCATTTCAGCTGCAGATTCTCTTTCCATTTCTCTCTGACTCTCCCAAAGCAGAGTAACTATGCTCAACTAGATTTCATTGTGCTGCTTCCATTTTGAGAATTACATTAGATATATGTCTTGGTGCTTGAAACAGTAAGGGAAAATACTTGGTTTCTGTACTCTCAAGACCATTTATAAAATAAAGTGGTATTACTGAGCACCATAGAGTATTTGAGCCAGGCATTTTGCTACAAAAAAGTTTCAATGCTGTTGATATATATTTCTTTTTCTGTGGTGCATATCATAATAGTTCTGTACTCCTTTGTAACTATAATACAATATGGTTAATGTGCATCTTCTAGGTACTATGTGTACAGCACTATTCTGAAATATTTGATATTTTGAAGCTGCTCAATTTCCCTCAATGGCCCAGTTAATTTTCTTAAGCATCCTAGCAATATCCACTTTAGTTTCCTCTTTGTTGATTACTGAAAGATGCTCCTGGTAGTAATGGGTAAAGGCTTGGAGAACTTGTTGATGTCTTCCTGAGGTTAGTGAAATAATAGCCATTTCATCAACCTATAAACAAATTGGATTTATTCAGCCTTGCAACGATGGAAATTTAAATTGGATAGACTGTCTGCTAGACAGTTTAAATAGTGATTAAATAAGATAGAGTCTAAAATATAGCTCTAACTCCCATTTAAACAAGGATATCCTTAGACAAAACACCTTGACTCTAACAGTGGTTTTTTTACTAAATTATTGGATTAGGGGGCAAAATCCACCTTTCCATAGATTTCTCAGCTTTCTCAGTTTTCTATCATGTTAGTGAATTATTTTTTTTAAAAAAAATGGTTTCATTCTCAAGATCAAAGGCTGATTTGGAAAGAAGTTACACTATGAATGTCAAGTGGCAGATATTGTCTGAAACATCATTCTCTACCCATTAGTGCCTTCAAAAGTGTCGGGAAAGGAACATGTTATCATATTTGAGGGATGTGTAAAAAAAGGTAGAAAGTTCTGGGTTCAAATACACAGACTCATTCAAAGAATTAGGTTTAGGGTAAGGTTTTAATCTATCTATCTATCTATCTATCTATATCTATCTATCTATCTATCTATCTATCTATCTATCATCTATCGATATCTTGATATCTCGATATCTCTATCATATCTATCTATCTATCTATCTATCTATCTATCTATCTATCTATCATCATCTATATCTCTATATGTCTATCATCTATCTCTATCTATCTACTGTATTTGTCTGTCTGTCTATATGTTTTCGTAGATTTTTCACGGCTACAGGTATACAAGTTTTGGTGTATTTGGGTCTTTTCCCATGTAAGATTGAGAGTATCTTGGTGATGTTTCGACAAGGTCCCACTCGTCATCTTCAGGCTGGTGTCTTCGGGCACGAGGCACGAAGACACCAGTATGAAGATGACGAGTGGGACCTCATCAAAACATCACCAAGATAATCTCAACACTGAAGCAATTTCAACCAAACTTGGTACAGATATGACTTACCCTCTGGAAACAAATAATGGGGGGAAGGGGGTAAGACACCCCTGGTGTGTGTGTGTGTGTGTGTATTCCAGGATAACTCTGGAAAACCTGAACCTTTAAGGAGAGCAAGTGCAGCGTCCTAGAGCAGCAATTGTTCATGATGTCGTGGGAGGGGGAAGGCAGCCTGATTAGGCCAGTACAGAGGCCTTTGATTTACCATGCTCCCTCACACAGGAGGCCTACGAAGTGCCAGGATCATAGACAGGGCAGGAAAAAGGAGTGCATGGGAGGGGAAGGGAGGGGCAGGGATGATGGGCATGGAAGAAAGGCGCCTCTCAATGGTTTCCTGTCAGACAAACACTTCGATGTCTATAAATACATGGGCAATGCCGGGTCATCAGCTAGTATACAAAAGACCGTTATTCTTTAATAAGATATGCACAATTGA
Organism: Thamnophis elegans; assembly: GCF_009769535.1. NCBI lineage: Eukaryota > Metazoa > Chordata > Lepidosauria > Squamata > Natricidae > Thamnophis > Thamnophis elegans. Next base: position 86,331,362 of record NC_045546.1, read on the forward strand.
GACCAGGGGATTATCATTTTGAGTTTGATAGAATAATAGTTGGGAAAATGTCATGGAACTTTGTTTTTGTATACAATAATGGTAGCGCACAAAGATAGAAAGATTCAACATTGTCCGCAATGAAAGAATGATTGGTAAAGGTGATGGAACTTGCTGAAATGGCTAAACTGACTTCTTTGACCATGGAAAAGGGCAGTAACTATTTTATTGCTGTCTGGAAAACCCTTATGAACTTTCTGCATACAAATGAAGAAAATGAACTTATGATTTATAGTCCTGATAATTAGACAGTACAGATTATAGAAAGAAGAATAATCTGAAGTAACTTGAGAGAGAGAGATTAAAATATATTGGTACTTATACGTGCTGTGAAGAATATCAAAAGCCAGTTCTTTATCTCTTTTCATTTCTTTCTTTCTTTTCTACTTTGGGAAGCACCCAATCTTTCAGGGGAGGGGTGGGGGGCAAGTGCAGAGCAAGCCTGGAATCACTGCATCCCTGCAAAAGAGCTATGGATGACCACGTCTGCTCCAGTTTCTTGAAACCTCATCTAATTGTTCCCAGGAGTATACTGTCGTACTGGGGGAGATACCTGTATTTTAGGCAGAACATAATGAGGTAGATATCTCAAATTCTGAACATGTGGGTCTGGTTAGTTACATCTGACAACAGTGCCCACAGTTCCAGGTCAGCTTGATGAGGTAAGCGGGGAATTCTGATGGTTTTTGTCCTGCCTGATACTGTTTATCAAGCATCTATTGAGAAAAGCTGTTCTGATATGTCATTCAGATAAGAGTCAAGGCAGAGAACACTCATATATAATACGGATACTCCAGAGCAGAAAAATTGCAAGACTAGGTCCTTCCAGAGGAACTTGTGAAGCATTTTTAAAAATGTGTGATTCATTACTACAATGAGCATATTTTATTGAGATAAGTGGTGTGTCCAAGCAAGAACATTTAACAGTTATTAGTCAAGTATTATAGAAATAAATGCATCTCTTTGTTGTTCACATTTACTTAATATTCTGTGGATGGCATTAATATGAATTAATATACTTTCTTGGCTGCTAATTAAAGGTGTGATGGGAGATCAGATAGCAGCTGGTGAGCTATTAGGCATAAAGTTTAAAACTCTTGTTTTCTAAAGAAAATATTCCATGAAGATTTAACACTTTAATAGAGAAATAAAGCATCATCCACAATAGATTTGCTTTTGTTAGAGTCACCATTTTTATCTGCAAATATAAATGAAGCTTATCATTAAGACTTCCCCCCCCTCTAGTTGTAGAAGTTCTGTAGTTCTTGAAGTGGAAGTTCAAAATAGTGATCATTATTCATTGAAGTAACATTAAAAACACAATTTAGGGCTGAGTCTTTACACTTCTATAGAGTGTAGCAGAGAGATCAGATCCATTAGCAACACCTACCAAAGTGCATATGACTCATTCCATAAAATGTGTTGATATATGTGTATTGAGATCAAGCATAAAGGCAGAGGACCCAGTTATGATAAGTTTGCACAATGAACAGTCCTTCTATAAGTAGCTATGCCCACTTTCTAATAGTACCAAATGTTCAGCAACTATAGGTATATTGTGCTAGCAACAAATGTACTATTTTGATCATCTTTCAGCTCTTTTACACATGGCACTATATGGTTCTAGTAAATTCATTCTTTCCCATCTGGTTTATGATGCAAAGAATGGATGGATGGATGGATGGATGGATGGATGAATTTGTATTCAACTTTTAAAGCAACAAATTCATGCAATTGCTTTCCCAAGTCATTATTTCTGCTATTGTGGTCATTCTTTTCATGTGGATGGGGTTTGTTGTTATTTCATTGTTGTTTCTTTGATCGCTGATGTTCTATTGTGTTTCATATGCAGCTAAAATTCTGGCAAGTTAAGAATAGGCTCAGAAAGAAGTACCACTTTCTGAAAAAAATCAAAGTTGTCACTAGTCACTTTTATAGCATGTCCAATAAATTAATTTATGTACGTATGAATTAAATCTCATGATGTATGCTGTCTCCTAAAGTGACAAGATTAATGTTTCACCTTTTTCACTAAAATTATTCACTGATCGATTGTATTCTATTGTCCTAATCTTAAATCAGAAAGTTAATGAGATGGTCCACCATAGATTGTCTTTCTGGTCTGTTGCTAATATTAACCATCTCAGCCATCTTCCTTTTGTTTTGCCTGATATAGACAATGAAAATAGGAAATGTAATTTAAAGGTAATACTATTTAACAAAGTGTAATATTTGTTCTGTGTATAATCTTTATTGTTCCTGTTGTATCCCTGTTCAAATTGTGTACTGTTATGAGAAGTTGATAACTTTTTTGCACACATGGTAAACTTGAGATTATGATATCTATAGACTTACTACTAAAATACACTATTTTTTCAAGACTCAAATTGGAAGCACACATGATTCTTAAAGCAGAATATTTATATACTTGGTTGATTTGATGAAACTATATCAAATGTTGATGCATTTTTCATTTAAAAAAAGAAATGATTCACAAACATTTCAATAATTGGTGAAGAAAGAGAGTATAAAAGTTCCTGCAATTCTAGAATTGATGAACAAAGGATATCAATGTGCATAGTGGATAAAAGTGAGAAAATCTTTAGGCATTTTTTTTTTTTGAAAATTGATTGAGTTAAAAATATTGTTAAGGATTTGTTTTCCAGAATGCATTTGCCTGCAGCCTATGTAAAATGTGGGCCTACTTTGAAGTGGCCTGGAATCTATGGTCATGTGAAATTTGCTGGAACTAAAAAGGCTTTCAGTCATCTCCCCAGGAATGCAAATTATCCTAATGAATATATAAGAGAAGGATAATAATCTGGGGTTGACAATAAGAAATGTGTAATATAGTGGGGATCGATGTTTCAAGCAGAGCTTTATTTTGAGTAAATGGTTTGAGTTAAAGCTTACATAGGACTCTTCTATTAGCTTCAGCCCTGATTATATGCATTGTTTAGTATATTCATAGCATTCTCTAGCAAGAGATTTTACTTTGCAGTTTACCATACGTGATCACTCTCTAAAGCAGAGTATGCTGCTGTATCGTTAAAGCTTTTGGTTTGCCCAATTCCTGGGGATGCAACTGTCTGGGAAGATAATGCAAATCCCTCTACTTTTCATGGGTTATCCCACTGAATGGGACCTGTCTTAATAATCACAAAGTTTTCAAAATAGCAGCATTTCAGTGTCATCAACTGATCAAAAAAGAAGTACCACTTTAATTTCCACTTTCCAGCAAATAACCGAGAAAAAGAGAAATTTACTGATAGAGGAATTTTCTAAAATACTTGAAAGGAAGGGTAAAAAATGTATTCCTTCTTAGAAGCATTCCTGCTCTTTCTTACTGAATTTATGAAACATCAGAAGCTTTATTGGTGCTAGCCCTAGTACCACCATTTCCCCCAAACTTAATTCTCAGGCTATATTGGAAATAGAGATCTGTTCTGATTACCGAGGTTATAAAACAAATTTGCAATGAGTTTCTTTTAACTTGAAATGCTGTGGCCTGCCAAAATTGAATTCCACCACAGTGAGAGCAGAAATGAACTGGGTCTGATGCCCTCCATCATTCTGTAGTGATGGAAACCTGTTCTGTACATTCCAGCGGGTTTTGTAACAATCAAAATATTGTCTGGAAAATGGTGTATGAATAGCATTTCAGAGAAAAACACAAAGGACAATGCATGTGGTCAGAGGAGTTGCTTAGTAAACAGTGTGCATATATGTACCATGTTTCCCTGAAAATGAGACAGGGTTTTGACCCCAAAATAAGCGCTTGGCCTTATTTTTCGGAAGGTCTCATTATTTTTGAGGTTCAGGAGGTGGAGAGCGTGGTAATTTCATGGTTGCTGCTGTGTTGCAATGTTTTCGGAGAGGGCTTATTTTAGCACATGCGCTCAAAAGCCCAATTGGGCTTATTATCTGGGGAGGTCTTATTTTCAGGGAGAGGGTATATGTCAGTGTGTTTATGTGTAAGATGCAGTGAAATGATGAGATAAGATGAGAAGAAAAAAGATAGATAGATAGATAAGATAGACAGACAGACAGACAGACAGACAGACAGACAGACAGACAGACAGACAGACAGACAGACAGACAGACAGTCAGTTGACCAGTGGTGGGTTTCAAAACTTTTTGGAAGCTCTTCTGTAGGTGTGGTCTGCTTTCTGGGTCCACTGGTGGAACCTCTTCTAACCGGTTCGGTAGATTTGAGGTTATTTCATAGTATTATCAGATGTTAGATTCCAGTTGTAAAGGTCACCGTTTTTATTCTTGGGTAACATTTAGTGGGATATATGCCATAATCTTGCCTGGTTCAGTATCTTTTGTATTCTTTTGGCTGGACAGTAATCCCTGTAGCTGTATATGTCAATAAAAGTTCCTTTGTTCTGTCACTCTCCAAAAGTTTTGGCTTCTTATGTAAGTGGACATTTTTTTCCAAAGAGAGAGGTGTGAGTGAGCAGTAACACATATAAGATCATCCACCCATCCTTCCTTCCTTCCCTTCCTCCATCCTGCCAGCCACTCAGCCAGCCACCCAGCAGGCTTCTGAAGAGTTTGTGGAAAAGTTAAAAACACAATAAATTGGGGAAAAAATAAATATGTATAGTCGTGACGACATACCTATGGCACGCGTGCCACATGTGGCACACGGAGCCATATTTTCCAGCATGGCAGCCCTCAGATTCAGCCACCTGATTTTCAGCCTTCTGGAGGGCCATGAGAGGCCATTTCCACCCTCCCCATGCTTCAGGAGAGCCTCCGGAGCCTGGGGAGGGCAAAAAACCAGGCCCAACGGCCCAGCCAGAAGTTTGGGAACAAACTTCTGGTTGGGCCATTTTTTGAGCTCCCCAAGCTTTAGGAAAGAAAACTCTCCCCCATGCATTGGGGCTTGCATGCGTGGGGGGAGGCGTTCATGTGCACATGGCCAGGTCAATGGGCACCCATGAGTGTGCAATAGCACATGCACACAATTTTGGCACACCTTTAGAAAAATGTTAGCCATCACTGATGTATAGCTACCGACACAGATAATATCTCCACTAACCTGTATCTTTTTAGTGACCACCTGAGTATTTTGCTCATCCTTGAAATGCTAATGTGAATTTAAACACCACTGATTAAGGAGGAGCATGGCGGCGTCACCCAGATAAGTTCAACATAGTAAGCCAGAAGCTTCTGTAGAGCACATAATGGATGTTTTACATAGAAAGCAAATTCAGATTATTTGAATACCAAATTCTATCCCATCCACTTCATGTTACAGGCATAAATCACTATGGAATGATAAATACTGGTGCCACTTACGTTGTGACTCCTTCATAATTGTGCTTTAGGACCTCTCCACTTGAAGGTCCCCACCGTAATGAAATAAATGAAGGAAGATATTAAATGGTAACTGGAGATAACTGTGTCCTTCGGAGAGGGGGGGAAGCCCACAAAATCCCTTGTCAAATTGCTTCAGATGGCCTGTGATTTGTACATTTCTGTTAATTTGTCTGAAATAAAAAATGGTTTACTTGGCAGATACATGAGAGTGAGCTTGCATTATGTGACCTTTTTCAAAGTTGTAAGTGAATGGTGGTTGTTTTATATCCCCCAGTTTGGAATATATAGACATATCCGATCATGTACATTGCCTTTTAGTTGACAGATTCTATATGCCAAGTCTCCCAAAGGGAGCTTTTGCAAGTAAAGTTGCTTAGTTTAGTAATATCTGCCCTGTGTACTTATTTCACATTTTCATTTCATAGACGTCTGCTATTTAAATACTTACCAGACATTTTCTGAACAATCCCAGGCAAATGTAGTTTATTTTAACTGAGTTTGTAAAAAAGAAAATCTTGGTCATTCAATAAATTTACAAGAGAGGAGGAATACTGTTTTTAAGATTATTTGCACACAGGATATTAAAACTGATTTCAATTTTGTGTTTAACTTGTATACTCAGTACTTCAACTGTCTTTTGGCAGCACTGGAAATGTTGCAGGGTTATTACAATGGCGGGTTCCACAGTCAGCCAGATGTTTAGACTGGATTTAGTATTTCTACCCACCTATTGATCCCTTTCCAAGATAGGCAGATGCTGTTTGATGGTGTTAAAGATAGAAACACGTAAAAGTGTCTTTTGCAATTGACGGAGGATGATTTTGTCAATGCTGATGATGTTCAAATGGCGCTCCAGATGTTTTGGAATTGTACCCAAGAGTTCTATTACTATTGGTACTATCTTTTCTTTCTTTTACCACAGTCATTCTACTTCTATTGGATGTATTTGTACTTTGTGATTTTCTCCAGTTTTTTTTTTAAGTCTTCTCTTCTGCTGTCACCATTCGCTACTCAGATTTTATTTTATTTTATTTCCGTTTTTATCAACAGTTTTTAAGTCTGGGGTATTACGTGGTTATTTGTTTTGAATTCTGATATCTCACAGCACTTTAGTTTCTTCATTTTCTATTACTTTGTCTACTTAGTGGTCCCATCAGTTCTTGATTTCAGGCAAATGGTATTTCTTGCAGATTTCCAAATGCATCCTTGTTGTTACTTTGTCATATTGTGGCTTTTAGTCAAGTCTGTACAGTTTTCTTCCGGCAGCTAACTAGGTGAACTGTTTTCTTCAGTTTCTTTGCAGAGAAGCATTTGCTGTGTGTCTCTGTCATCTCAATTCTAGCTTTGTATGCATTTATTCTTGGTGCTGTATAGCCAGGATTAGCACCTATCTCTTCCTTCAATTTACCTGTTCTTAGCCATTACCAGAGCTTGTTGATATCTCTTTTGCCTACTCTTGTTTCTTTTTTTTTTAAATGTGTTTTTATTTTCCATTTCATTTTCGTACAATCACATATACTGTGCATAACCAGGGCCATATAACATTAAACATAAACACAGCCATTCCTCTTGTCGGCAATACCCCCCAAAATAGAAACCCAATGTATCCCTTCGACCCTCCATACACCCTTTCTTTCGCCCCCCTCCAACTTCCCTTCTTCCCTCCATCATTCCCCTCTACCCTACTTCCCGTCCCCCTCTACCACTCCTCTCTCCCAATACACTCCCTCCCTTCCTTCTCCCCCTCCCTCCAGTCCTCTCTCCCACCCTCGCTACCCCTCTTTCTTCTATCCCTCTGCTCCTCCCTTCGGTGTATTTCTACAATATTAATATATTCAGCTTGTCCTATTTTTACAGTGAAATTAAAGAGCAACAGTATACAAGTGCCGTCACGTTACTTTAAAATCTAGCACATACTATATATCCCCCTCCCCCTCCCCCTAACACCCCACCTCCCTTATCCCCCCCGACTTACCCCCCTACTTGTTTCTTAATGCAATGGTGATGTAATATTTTGACTTCTGATGCTGTTATTCTGTTCTTCATTTGATCTTCCTTGTATCCCACCTTGGATTCTCTTGTATTCAGTAAACTTCATGGCATATTAGCTTCAATGCATCTTCTTCACTGTCCTTCAGATATTCTTCTGGTGCCTTTTGAAATTGGGATAGTGGGAGTTCTAATCCCACCTTTGGCATAAAGCCATCTGAGTGACCTTCGGCCAGTCCCTCTCACATTACTTTTGTTTTAAATCACCAGACAATGTGTGTAAAATAAGCAGTGGTGCAAACCTTTGCTTCTACATTTGGAGCATATAAAATTTGGATTTCCAACCTGAGGTTTATCCCCAGAGCTAGGGTGGGGCTTTGCTAGTTCTTTGGTGGATCTTTCTTCCCAAGGATTGGCCCACAGATTTCCGCTGCTCTCCTCTCCCCTGCCTTCTGTGCATCCGCGCATCAGGCACTGGACCCAGCTGTTCCTCCTCTTCCTCATCAGCCACCTCCAGATCTGGAGGCTGTTGACTCTCCATCTGAGGGCTGACGGACAGCCCAGGTTCCACCTCTGTCTCTCTCTCTCTCTGCCAGCTGCATTCCTTCTTCCCCCTCGGAGCTCTCAGGCTGCCTTAATGCCGACTCTAATTCCCATGCCTCCTCCTCCTCCTCTGATTCGGCTGCTGGAGGGGGCCAGCAGGCCACAACAATCTTTAATACTAACAATAGCAGTTAGACTTATATACCGCTTCATAGGGCTTTCAGCCCTCTCTAAGCGGTTTACAGAGTCAGGATATCGCCCCCAACAACAATCCGGGTCCTCATTTCACCCACCTCGGAAGGATGGAAGGCTGAGTCAACCTTGAGCCGGTGAGATTTGAACCACTGAACTGAAGATAGCAGTCAGCTGAAGTGGCCTGCAGTACTGCACATTAACCACTGCGCCAGGCTCTTATACGGTGGAATACTGATGGAAGACCATTCTGTCAAATCAGTGAATAAGTACTATGATGTTTAAATGCTGTGATATAGAAAGGGTAAGAGGTGGAGGATAACTACACCTGCATATAAAGTACTGGGAATTGAACGTTAATCCTTTTGTAAATCTGAATCCTTCATACATTGTGTCATTTATCTTTTGAATTCGCAAAACACAACCTAGTTAGGATTTCTGGGGTTTATCAGAGTATTGATGAAATTTAAACCCTGAGATAGCAAATGACCTTTATCAGGACATAACAGCTACATATTCTCCGGTCTTCCAAAAGTTCAGTGAATCACTCTTCTCCACCTTATCTAGTAAGTTATTAACTTTGCTCATTTCAGCTCATTACTGAGTGGGCAAAGGGCCCCCTACCAAAGTGAAATTCATTTCTCCTGCAAAGTGGAATTTATATGTTGTGAAATCAGAAGAAAAGGCTTTTTGAAAGGAAAAAAAAAGCAGTCTTTTATGTTTTTCTCTTCATTCTCTATCAATAGGAAAATAAGCATTATATCAGTTTGGTTTAAAACAACTTGGCTTCAGAAAGTATAACACAAATATAAAATTTGGGAACAGAAGTATTTTATTTTAAAATATTTTAATATTTTCCACCACAAATTTTATAAGTATGAAAATATTTAAAAATAAAAATAAAAACTTCTGTTCCCAAAATGTGATATGAAGCCTGATAAAGCTGTGCTCAATTTTCTTTCCATCTATGGATGGGAAGGTGGTGTTTATTAAATAATGTTGACAAAACAAGCTTTTCTGCAGTTTAATTGCTAAAGTGTATTGCTTTATTTAACATAATTTGACTGTGATACACAATCTATGTAGCAGTTGTCAGGGCATATGAGTTTATGTATGTCTTGTAATGTAGAAAGAGATCTAAAGAATATTTTTCCTTCTTTTTTTCAGTTTAAAGCAACATACAGCTGACCATGCTGAAGTGCTGATTTTGCCAGCTAAATCAGCCTCTTCTCCATGGCTTATCCATGCAATGAGAGCAAAGCATGACTCTATTGAGAACTTTATCATCTGAAGAGGGACATCTTTTTTCTGATAAAATTCTTGGAACATGAGAATATCATTTTTTAACTCATCTTTGCTACAGTGAGATACTTGTGGAGTTCTTACATAATCATTTGCATTCCACTGCAAAGCTTTGGAATATCCATATTCCTTATTAAAATGATGGGAGATCTTAACTTCAATTCCAGTTAATGTAAAAGCTACTGGAGTGACCTGAAGAGATAAAATCAGAAACAAGCCGAGATGGCGCAGTGGTTAAATGCAGCACTGCAGGCTACTTCAGCTGACTGCAGTTCTGCAGTTCGGCTGTTCAAATCTCACCAGCTCAGGGTTGACTCAGCCTTCCATCCTTTCCAAGGTGGGTAAAATGAGGCCCAGGATTGTTGTTGGGGGCAATATGCTGACTCTGTAAACCGCTTAGAGGGCTGAAAGCCCTATGAAGCGGTATATAAGTCTAACTGCTATAAGTCTAACTGCTAATATTATAAGAGAAAGAATTGGCATAGAATCAATCTTAAATTGCATACAAAAATAGCAAATAAAGTGGTTTGCTCACCTGAAGAGGATGTCATGAAATCCCATACCATACAAGCCATATACAAATAGAGGAGGAGGCCAAAGAATACTTGGCAGACCCATGAGTAGATGTAGAAACAACATCACAAGCACACTGCAACAACATCAATTAACAATGTTGAGGCCATCAGAACAGCAAGAGCCAGAATTTTGTATCTCCTCAATACCCAAAGAGGAAAAATACAGAGAGCTCAATTTAATCAAATAATTTTGTTGGCAAACGATTAGCATTAGCTACTTCACTGTCAACACTGAAGGATGAATATTCTTTATCATTCTAGAAAAGTGTTTATTCCATCTGGAACTGGTTTTTCTTGACATTTTATTGAGAGGAAATAAGACAGCGTTGTTTCTGAGAACAGTTTTGTAGCATTGTCAAATGTTGGGTAGATAGAATCTATTCATTCTTCCACAGTTCTTGCTGGTGAAACCATATCTTCAGGGTAATTCTATTTCATCATTTTGACTTTTCTGAGTGTTGTCTTCTGCAACATCCAGTAAGAACATAAAATATCTGCCTTCTCCCTCACTCAATCAAATGTTTCTCTTCAGGTGAAACTTGAGAAAATGTTTCCACAAGTATGATTTTTTTAAATGCATAAATTCTCCATGTCAATATCATTTCCTCTTTTCACCACTGGTAGAAGCTGACAGAAATTGGACAAAACCCCTAAAGGCCTCATTTGTACCACATGTATGTCATGAGGAACCTGATTTACGCCTTCAAGGATTCTCCTAATCCCGGGGCTTTTATCCCTGACAATGTATCTTGCATGTTGAAGCACATTTGCAGCATTGAAGGGTTTTTTCAATGTTACACAGAACATTTTCATTCATTCTGTGCTATCTTGAATCTTGAATGTGCTGTCCTATCCTGAGGCATCAAACTTGACACAAAACCAAATTATGCTACAGCAATAGCCATATCTCCATCTATCCTAACTTTAGCAAGTATCAAATTGGTAACAAATGTCTTTCCTGTTCCTATTAGTACATCAATGAAAATTATTGAAGAAAGCACTTACACACATAATCATATACAGCTCTTGGCTCATTATGAATTTCATGTGGCTTTACTTTGTGTTCATGTTTTATCAAATCAATAATACAAAGAGCCAGTGATCCATTGGCTGTAAATAAAAGAGGACAGGTTCTTTATGAAGATTTGTTGCATTCTTGAAGAGAGGAAAGCTGATGTTAACTTTAAGCTGGAGAATCATGGCTCTCCAATAATGTTTTGGAAGTTGTTCTTCCAATGAGCAATTATGTGTGTGCCAAAGTAGCTGTACAAGAGTTGCTTAATTCTATGCCTTTATTGGAATTTTCAGATTGAAAATAGTCCACCTAAGAATAATTTTCCATCACAAAGGCATTAAAATTGCATATGCAGTTTCCTCCAGATTGAAGTTATTTATAGTTGTTTTCTAGAGAGGAAGAGGGTACTTTTGATTGACAATTTAGTGCTCAGATATGTAGCTGCTTAGGAACCTGTCCTCTGAAGCTCATTCTGCTTATTGATTTCTCTGTGTATTCATTAAAGGTGGCTTAACAGCTCAGAGTTGAGTCTGCATTTCAAAATACTTGCTGATATTTCTAATTTTAGCAGCCTTAATGATTTGGACAAAACTTTTGTGGCAATAACACCAAACAGATAGAAGCATAGGAAACTGCCTTATAATAGCTTTGCTCTGTAATGACCAGCAATGTTCTCTGAGATTTCAAACAAAATTCTCCCAATGAGAGAGGAAGGAGGCTTCAAAATGACAACCATGACTGGGTGATTAAGCTTTACACATTTTTTTTTATATTCATCATGTGTATGACATACAGCAAAAGGATAGAACTCTCTGGTCACCATCTTGGTTTTTGTAACAACCACTTATACCTGCCAAATGTCCCTCCGTAGCACAGAGATAGCTGGGCTATTTAAGTCATAGTGAGTCCTTTCAAATCCCTTGAGCAATGCCACCCCAAATTGCCTTTCCCAATCTCCTCTAGCTGTTTGCCTGTTGTACATATTTTCCTCTCTCTCTCTCTAACATTTTTCCTCTTGGGTCAGATCTCCAAATTATTTCTCAACTTCATCAAAGGTGGCTTCCATGTTTTCACTGAAGATGGCAAAGATCAGCTGTCCAGGGTGACAGATGTTTCAGAGTGCAGGAAGCAAGGCTGCGAGGCTGAAGTGGCTGGAGATTCTTGGGTAGCAGCTTTGTGCCCACTCTGGGGCTTTCTAGGGAGCCACTTTGCACAATCCTGCTGGGGCTTCCTGAGGTGGCCTCACTTTGCGTTACTAGAACTTCCTAGTGGCTGCATTAAGCTAAGCGGCTGGGCTGGGCTGGGCTGGTCTTTATGATACACTATGGCTCAGAGGCTGTAATGGTCTGGGAAAATGACCTTGAGCAATGAAGGGAAGACATGCTGCCTAGAAAACAATTAAATAAGAGAAGAAGAGTACAGTGTCTTAACTATCGGAGGAAGAAGTTAGGATGGGCACATCCTAATTGATTAGGTGGCTAAAAGTGTTGCTGGGTGATTCGTACCTTCAGACTTAAACTTGCGAGATTCTCTGAATGTGGCTTTACAATAAAGTAGATTTAACTCATCTGGTTGTGTTTCCTGTCTGGTTTATCTGGAAGGGCTGACAAGGATCTCTTGGAGCTTCAGAGCTGTTGGGCAGCAAGAAACCTCTGAGCCTGGTCCTGGAGTTGCTTGCTACCCCCCAAGTGGGGTGCAGGATAGCCAAAGGGTCAGAAATGGGGGGAAGATATGCAGGTTGTGGGAACTGAAGAGTAGGTATTCCCATACTTACCAAATCTGAGGGCTGGAAGGGAACAAGCCTAGAATTGCTTAGATTGGGATGAGTACTTGCTTAATGAACCACAATTTTCAGTTCATGATGGCAATGGAGAATGCTGGGATTGCCATTGCCATTGCTAAAAAAAATGTGCTCATGTGACAACCACATTGCTTAGTGAAAAATCCTGGTCCCAATTTAATCATTTGTAGGGTTGTTTTTAATTGAAAGGATCTTAGTCGGTGTATGATTTTTCCCTTTCTCAGGATGGCAAAATGTCTTCCAAATAGTTCTCTTTCTCTTTACAACAATTTATGCAAAGCTTTGTAAGACTTAAAGCAGATTTGAAGTGGAGGAAAGGACAGATGGAAGACCTGATGAAATGTTATTTAAGCCACAGTTAAAATTCTTACAGCCATATTTGCATTGTCTACCCCCATAGATTTTGAGTCAGCCTTGATTCTTGGAAACTGCTGAAATGAGTCACTGCCGTTTTCTTGGCTATATTTTTAAGCTGGGTCATCATTGCATTCTTGCTAAGGCTATGAGAACTTGACCTCAAATCATGCCACTGGCTTCAGGCCTAAGGCCAGAGTAGAAATAATGGTCTCCCAGTCTCTTGCCAGGTATCCTTAACCATAAAGCCAATGGTTTATTATGTATAGTAGGACCAAAATCACGATATTTAGGAGACCTAAGAAAAATAAATGACTAGGTAGGAGATCAGATAAGTTAGAACAAATATCTTCTTGGCTCATTTTTTTAAACAGCATATGAAGATTTATTCCAAAAGGGCAATTTATTTAATTTCTCACTGTTGATTTTACTACAATCTGTTTGTGATGCTCCTTTTTAGAACAGGGATAATTCCTAACCTTAAGAAGGATCCAGAACAAATTTCGTTGCACACTGCCCAAATGAAACTGGATATAGTAGTTGTGTCCAGGTTGAAATTTCAAAATGTAAACTGTTCAGTTTCATATGTATAGTGATATTCTTGTGTTGATACTTTTTTACAACATTTAGGCAAAGATGCCATTAATATCAGAGAGTGTTGACTGATAATTTAACTTTCTTAATTACTAACAACACAATCCTCAAAAATTTCAGAGTGAGTTGAGTTCTACTTTTCATCTTCCCACAAATTCACTTAGTCCATAATGAAAATAAAAAACCCTAATGTATGTAGTTTTATGTTTGTAAATATAACACTTAAACCTTAAATATCATACAGGTATCCTGTCTATGTACGCCATGGGTGAATTCATTGTCTTATGGACTATAGTAGGTCAATGGTGAATGATGATTTATTCAGTGACTGCAAAAGAGAGGAAGATAATAAGGGCACAATTGTAGGCATTATCTGTCTGCAGTTTGTCTCTATTGACATTATTTTGAAGGCTATAGATAATAGTTTTGAAACCTGGAAGCATAAACATGGGGTAGAATTCTGTATCTTGTACTGACTGTGTCATTGTGAATGAACAAATTGCTGCTTCATAGTCATTATGAATGAAAGAAGGAAAGAAAAGAAAGGGAAGATTGGGCACCTCTTAGGGAACTTTTTTTTTTAGTGCCAGCTATATTTTACTCTATGACAACATGATGAACATATTCTGTAAAATAGTGTGAATGTTTTGCACCTTGAGAGAAACAGGACTATGTTCTGCTCTTTTCCATGGACATAATGAATATTAGTTTCCTTTAGGTCGGAAAGGGATATTTTTTTCCGTCCTGTCCTATTTTCTTTTATAATTTAGCTATGAACTGCATAATTGAACTAATTGAACTGCATAATTGTGGGTGAACTCACCATTTGCACTATGGCACTTCCTGCAATCAAGATATTATGGGATGATTTAAAGGGAAAAAATAATATCCATTCCACCACCTGTCCCCCCAGCACCGAATAACCTAAAATAAAGCTAATGTTATTTTTATCAAATGTGTGCAATTCTTTGGTTCCATTCAAATGGAAGGATGACACCAACAACTTCAAAAAAACAACACACACACGTCCTCTAGATAATAGAGGCTGGAAGTTCAGGAAACAATTAATTAAGAGTCTACAGGTGCTAATTACTTTTGAGTGCCGCTGAGAGACACAGGGACAGCTTTACACGAAACTGAACATGTGAAGATCAGGGTAATGAGACCACAGTTTAGAACAGTCTTTTGTTTGTACACGTTTACCTAAAAGTAAGTGTCTGTAGAATGCAACCTTAAGGTAAATTCTTAATAGAATTTGAAAAACAATGAAGGCCCCCCCCTCTCCCTCCCCCCCCTTCCCCTCCCCCCTCTCCGTCCCTCTGTCTCTCTCACACACACACACCAGATTATGCACGTTTGATTTGGGCCAAGGACATCTCCCCAGGACATAATAAGGAGAGGAGCAGGTCCACCGCTTCCTCCACTGTTTCTATATTACTATATATTATAACTGCGCAATTTTAAATAGTACGTTGAGTGTATTGGTTTGGTTGGAATTGAATGAATGGCCACTTTTAGTAATGTTACTTTGTATTTTTATATGTTTTAAATTTTACGTGGGAATTGTTATGTGGATAAATGAGAATGTTTGACTCGGGGACCTGCTGGGGAAGGCGGGGGGTACCGGGGTGGTTGGGGGGACCATGGCCACGGGAGTGGGTCGAGCATAGCGGTCATGACAGGGAGCAGATATGGCGGGACTTTAGGGCTGGCCATTACCGGGGAAGGAGGGTTTCGCTACATCACAGAGATCCCTCCTTCCGGCCCTATGATCCCACTCCAAGACCAGATGGCGCGAGCAGTCAGGACCCTGGTCTCAGGCTGTTGTCGCTAAATGCCAGGTCTGTTGTTCAGAAAGCTCCCCTCGTCCGGACTTAATTGTCGACGAGAGGGCAGACCTGGCATGTATTACTGAAACCTGGCTGGGCACAGAAGGAGGAGTCCCCCCTGGTAGGCTGGCCCCAGAGGGATTTCAGGTGCTTCATCAGCCCGAGAGCCCAGGGAAGGGGGCGGTGGTGGCTATTGTAATCCGGGAGTCTCTGTTACCTCGTAGGGTCCCTGCTCCGGAGCTTGTCGGTGGTGAGTCCCTGCTGATAAGTTGGACCTCAAGGGTCAAGTGGTTTGCTGCTAACGTACCTGCCTCCCAACTGCGTTGCAGCATCCCTCCCCTCGCTCCTCGAGTCAGTAGCCGAGCTGGCAGTTGAGTTCCCCATTCTATAGTTCTGGGATTTCAATTTGCCATCGCTCGGTGAACGCTCTGATGGGCGCAGGAGTTCATGGCTTCCATGACATCCATGGGCTTGACCCAGGTAATTTGGGGCCCAACCCAGCACGGGTCACATGCTCGACCTCGGATTCTCTCGTGAGCAGTGGATGTGTGATCTTGGTCTGAGGGTAATGAGATCATACCCCGTCGTGGTCAGACCACTGCCACTGAGGCTTGACTTCCGAGGCCAAACCCCCACCTTAGAGGAGGAACCGACCAGGTGGTTCCGCCCCAGGCGACTTATGGACCCGTTGAGGTTCCAGGGAGCTTGGGTTTTCCTGATACTCTCCGCCCACAGTTCGGCGGAGACTCTGGCTGCCGCCTGGTATTCGTCGGCGTCGGAGTCTCTTGACCGGATTGCGCCACTACGGCCCCCCGGTTCAGTGGATCCCGGCCCTCCTTGGTTTTGACCGAGGAGCGCCGGGAGAAGAAAAACCGCCGGAGGAGATGCCCTAGAGCACCTGTGGAGGTCGATAATCCGAGTCGAACCGAGCACTTTTAACTACCTGCACCAAGGACTATGTCCGAGCATAAGAACTGCAAAAAGATCATACATCTCCTGCCTGGTTGCGTCCGCCGAGTCACGCCCAGGCCGCCCTGGTTAGGATACCCGCTCCCTCCCTTCAATAGAGGGGATGCGGGAGACCCCTTGCAGGGTAGAGCTGAGGACTATCTTCATCTGGCGGACAAAGTAGCTCGGTTTCGATCGGCTTGGACTCACCGCAGTAGATCCAGCCCGAGACAACAGAGGACCACTTGCCACCCATCTCCTGGTTGAGTTCCAGGATGTGCCTCTGGGGATGTGGACAAGGCCATTCGAGCTGTAAGCCTCCACTTGATTCTGGAACCCGTGTCCCTCCTGGCTGGTTGCCAACAGCAGGAGGTGCCACATGGCTGGATCCAGGCGGTTGTGACCGCCTCCTTCGGGAGGGGCACTCCCCGCCGTAACTTAAAACTCGGTGGTGAGACCCTCCTGAAAAAACCATCCTTAGATCCAGCCATTCTAAACACTTTCGTCCTGTCCTCCACCTCCCCTTTATCGGGAAGGTTGTTGAGAAGGGTGGTGGCCTTCCAGCTTCAACGGCCTTGGAAAGCTATTATCTTGACCCCTTCCAGTCCGGCTTCAGACGGTTACAGCACAGAAACCTTTGGTCGCATTGACCGATGAATCTCGGAGGGCCAGAGATGGAGGCTATGCTCCATCCCTTGTTTCTCCTTGACCTCCTCAGCGGCTTTCGATACCATCGACCATGGTATCCTTCTGTGACGTCTGCGGGAGGTGGGGAGTGGGAGGCACGGTTTTTAACGTGGTTCTCCTCCTACCTCTCGACAGGTCGCATCGTGGTTGGTCGGGGGCAGAGATCGTCCCTGAGGCCCCTACTGTGGGGGTGCCGCAGGTTCGGTTCTTACCCCCCTACTATTTAACATATACATGAACCGCTGGGCGAGATCATTCGGAGGCGGGATAAAATACCACCAATATGCTGGACACGATACGCAACTGTACCTGTCCGCCCCGTGCCAACTCATGAAGCGGTGGACGTGAAACACCAGGGTCTGGAGGCCGGTAGGAACTGGATGAGTGCTAACAAACTGGTACTCAACCCGGACAAGACCGAGTGGCTGTTTGTGCTTCCCTCCCAATATTTGGTTAATACACCAACGCTTAGGCTGGGGGGTCAAATTTTATACCCCTCAGATAGGGTCCCGCAACTTAGGAGTCCTCCTGGACCCACAGCTGACTTTTGACCACCAGCTGTTCAGCTGTGACCAGGGGGCATTGCCCGGTTCGCCTGGTCTGCCATTGCGCCCTACCTAGACCGGGAGGCTCTCACAACAGTCTCGAGCCCTTGTGATCTCTAGGCTGGAATACTGCAATGGCTCTACATGGGGTTGCCCTTGAAGTGCAATCCGGCGGCTACAGCTAGTCCAGAATGCAGCCGCGCGAGTGATATGGGCGCACCGCGGTTTTCGCCCACGTTACACCCGTCCCTTCCCGTAGCTGCACTGGCTACCTGTTGTCTCCGGGTGCGCTTCAGGGTACTGATGACCTCTTTAAAGCACTCCATGTAGTGGATCTGGGTACTTGAGAGACCGCCTTCTGCCGATTACCCCCCTAAATCGACCAATTAGATCGCACACTGGGCCTCCTCCGAATTCCATCTGCCAGCCAATGCCGACTGGCAACCACACGAGGAGAGCCTTTCTGTTCAGCTCCGACCCTGTGGAACGACCTCCCGTGAGATCCGTACCCTCACCACTATCCAGACCCTTCCGCGCAGCCCTCAAGATCTGGCTTCTCCCAGCAGGCCTGGGATAGGTCCCAATTTACCCCGCCGTGTTTGATTGCGATGAAAGTTGTGTTTTACTATTTTTTTCTTTGTTCACATACTGTTCTTTTGACACTGCACCCCCCCCCTTGTGGTGTAAGCCGCCCTGAGTCCCCTCAGGGAAAAGGGCGGCATATAATCCCAATAAAACTCAAAAACTCAAACACGTCCAACTGACAATCTGTATGTTATTGAAATCAAAACATTTGGAGGAAATCTATACAAATAATATTGCAGAGCTATAATATCTGGTCTAGGCATAGTTTTTTAGCTACATACTAACAGATGGAATCTTTTCTTACACACAACACCCACACACACCATATATGTGAAATTATATAGGGGAATCAGTAAATTGCTGAAGACATCACATTTGAATTTGGCCCTTCAACTTTACTCATAGGCAAAGTTTTTATTTATTTATTTTTTGGATGGTGGATGTGATGGATAGATATAGATAGATGATAGATAGATAGATATATAGATAGATAATAGATAGATAGATAGATGACATAGATGATATAGATGATGATAGATAGATGATAGATATATAGATAGATAGAGATAGATAGATAGATAGAGAGAGAGAGAGAGAGGAGAGAGAGAGAGAGAGATATAGATAGATAGAGATCGATAGGATAGAGATAGATAGATAGATAGATAGATGATAGATAGAGATAGATAGAGGTGTTTTGTGTGTGTGTGTTAAGTGGAAGACCAATATGTACGTCTTCAGCAATTTAGTAATTTTTAAACTAAAATAAAAAATTACAGTCCATGATTCCTAGCCCCTGTGGGTAAGAGCCTCAATGGAAAAAGCAGCTTTGATAGCAAAATGTTTATTGCTAACTGACCAGGCTGGCTTGCTTGATTGCTTCAGAAAAATTGCCCAACAGGAAAATGGCCCCTGTGAGTCCCTTTACAAACGCTGTCATTTAGCCTCTCCTTTTTGACAAGCCTGATGGGTACTTAGTTTTGATAGCTTTGTGCAGTTTCTTGCTAATCAAACTGCCATTCCCTGTCAGATCTAGCAAACTCATAGGGTTGGTTGATAGTGCAGCTTTTCAATGAGAACTAGAAATTGGGCTCATCCCGCCTCTGTGCAATCAATCAACTGATCAGTTCAACCCTCGTACGGGGGTGGAATGGAGGTTTTGCTAAAGTCATAGGAATTGGCTTTCTGAGCCAGAACAGCTTCACCTGTTCTAGAGCATAAAAAGTTTAAACATACTTCCATTGTTGGGTTTTACAAACTCACTACAATATCAACAACACTTATTTAGCCTAAGCCCACAATCTAATTATTCCTCACCCCAAAACAAACTGAATAAATCATATGTAGCAAAAATAAACTAAAAAAAAAAAAAAAAACTACTCAGACTCTGTATGTCAGGAGGCCTTGAATCAAATTCTGTGTAAAGCAAGGAATGGACTGAATTCATACCATGTCGTGGTGGGATACGACCGGTACGCACCATCAGGCATACTGGTGCCTGCTGGGAGCACCAGGTACCGTCTGGTACGGTCTCCGGAGGGCCCACCCGCCCTCTCTCTTAACCGCTATTTGACCCATCAGGGCATTTGATCACACGCACACGACGGCCCCTGCGTGATACTCCGGCTGAGTAGCCAGAGCATCATTGGAGTGTCCGCATGTGTTTGCTGTACACAATGGATCTGGAAACCCACCACTCTACCACATCCATTCTTTCCTTGCACTTTGCATCCAAGAATCTTCTCGGCTCTTAGAGATAGTGGGAATGGAAGGATCATATTCCTTGCAGACAGCTGGCCATCGGCATCCGTTTAGAGCAGAGGTGTCAAACTCATGGGCCACACTGGAATATATCACGCACTGGCCATGCCAACCCCAGTTTAGCAAGAGGAAAAAAAAGTTTGATATGTCACATGATGACAATGTGATGCCGTGAGTCACCACCCTGTTTTGAGCATTGTTAAGCACTTGGAGATTATCTGTGTCCCCTCAGGGTCCACTGATGGTGCTCCTGGCAATTTTTTCTTCTGGAAATCCCATCCTACTCCATACCATTCAAAGGTTGTTCATCCCAAATCATACAGCTAAAGTCTGCAGAGAAGACAACCAGGACCTGGATGACTGAGAATCTCTACAGACTATTTCAGAGCTAGTAAGGAGTGCTGTTTTGCAGTCAGTTTATATTCTGTGTCTTGTCTGTCTGGGTGGGAGGGAGGGAATTGGTCTTTGGAAATTCTTTGTTTGGACTGTTTACTAATGGTTCTTTGGCAGTTTCTTGTATTTCTTGATTGTTGGCCTGAAGTTGACCTTGGAGTAATCTATACTGATCTGAGTGCTGATTATGGATGGAAGGTGCTGGAATCTTTTTCTCTTTGGGCTGGTTGATTATCTCCTTTGCATAGTTTATATATGTTGTTACTATCTATGTGTATATTGATGGCTGATTTGTTAGCATGTCAGGCTTCTAGAGAATCCCTGGCATTTTTTTGGATTTGGCCTGGTCTAGGATTGTCACATTTTCCTAATGGAACTATGGTTAAATCTGTCTATATGTTGTGAAATTAAAGATTTTTTTCTCATACCTTCTGACTGCCAGTTGGTGTTAGCAATAGCAGTTAGACTTATACCGCTTCATAGGGCTTTCAGCCCTCTCTAAGCAGTTTACAGAGTCAGCATATCGCCCCCCACCATCCTTCCCATTTTACCCACCTCGGAAGGATGGAAGGCTGAGTCAACCTTTGAGCCGGTGAGATTTGAACAGCCGAACTGCAGGAACTGCAGTCAGCTGAAGTAGCCTGCAGTGCTGCATTTAACCACTGCGGCCACCTCGGCTCCGTGTTCATGTGGTGTTCTGCCAGTCTTCTGACTGTTTGTCCTACATGGTTGTTGCCGTTCTTACATTGTATGTTTAGATGACTCCTGTTTTTTTTTAATTCGGGGTTTCTGGGTCTCTGATTTTTTTTAGGATGTTTTGAAGGGCCTTAGTTGGCCAACTAACAGTACTCCGTACTAGCACTGAATGATGTTCCCTAGTTAGTAATGAAACTTCTGCAAGAAAACAAGCAAGTTCAGAGAGCACCAAGGACCCCCTTTAAAGACAGTGAATGGAAAAAAAAATTATTGCTTAATATTACCCAATCATACTAGGACATCATAACAGAAGTTTTAGGCAGAAGTCATAATATTATATGAAATAACCAGTAAACTTTTTTTTCCTAACTGATTTCAGAGTCATCAAAATGGGAATTGAAGAATATATTGGAACAGATGAAATATTTCAAACGTCACATATTTATCTGATAAAGATTGTGGCTATGAAATGTCTTAGCAATAGACATCTGCATATTTTATAAGTAGAGCAAGTAACTAAGACTTGACCACAAAGTGGTTGGTTTAGTGAAGATATTTATCAGTGGTCTGCCTAAGTAGATTACAGTATAGCAAATTAAGTCCTATGACATTTTAAAGTTTTCCTGCAAAACTTTGGAATTTTTTCATTGTGTTGAGAAGGTGCAAAGAAATAACTGTAATTGTACTTAAATAAAACTTATATGAAAAAAATGCATATAAAAGATGTATATTGATCATTTTTACAAATATAGTAATATAGGTGATGTATATGATAACTACACACCACACACTGTATCCTAAGATGCAAGAGACATAAATTACTTTCTTATTAAAGCAGCTGGCTGCACATTGTTATAAAAATATGCCAGATATACAGTACATTTGGCTGTTGAATACTATACATTTGTGCATGTATATGATCTTATATGAGGAATCCATCTTTTTCAGCACTGTAAATATTTTAGAGCTGCAAAGAAGACCACAACTTAATGCAATTGTTTTTCTTCAAAGATTTACAGAGTCTTGCTTAAAGATTATATAGAGATTTTCAGTGCATTTTTTTTTACCACTGGTTACATAAAATAAAAACTTAGCTAACTGCAAAAGTGCAATACGCATGCCTATTGCCCTAAGCTTCATTCGTTGATTTCTTACAGTGACAGAATCGCTCTTTGAGACACAGTAATTCTACAATATTTGCTTAATTGAAACAGGATAGCACTGTAGTATGGAGAGTTCTTGTTTTGGTTTTGAATTATGCTACCTTTCTCTGTTTTTGTTGTTGAAGCAGAATATGCTATATTTAATCTTGTTATAAAAAACATTTAAATGAAATGTTTGTTTTAAAGCTGAATGCCTTTTCTTTCTCTTTTCATTTTCTCTTCCGTTTCTTTCCCCTTCTGGACTTGCTCAACTTGTCAAATCCCTCACTTAGCAGCCAACAATATATTTTATTTCAAGACATATGCAGGAACTGCCAATTTTCTCTATAATCTGGGGATATATGAGCATATTCATGCTATGCTGCCTTTGGGCATTGGATTAACTAGTAAATTATCTACACCAGCCTTTACCACCAATGTCCCTCAAGGCTTTCATTGACATCCAACGGGTGATGTTCAATATATCTGAAGGACACATATTTAGAATGTATTTACATATAAATAATAGTCACATTTAGGATTGTTCAACTTGATTCGACTTAGCACTGAAACTAAATTCTTCAAAACATTTAACTGTCCTTTCCATTGTATGAGAAATTGTAGTTTTCTTTGGAAGATTCCTGTTAATATAATATTTCCAACACTTCATGATTCAGGAGAAGGGAGAATCATAACTGTATGAAACAGATACATATCAATGTAAATATAGTTACTATGCCAGTTCACTATTAGAAATAGCTCTGCGACTGTTTTCCACTGAATATACCCTAGCATTCACACATATGGATTTAAAAGAGTGAATAATCAAATGAAGTTATGACATATATTTAAAAAACAGATGTTTTAAAACCAACAGCAGTGAAGTAATCACCCCAGTAGGTTTATTAAAAATTAAAATGATAGCATGTGTTAAATTAATGAAGGGATGTGTTTCCGTTCACATGCATGTTTTAGCTGTTCAGCTAATAGCACATTTAAAAAATTACAGGATGATGGAATGTTTTATCATGCAGAGAATCAGATCAGAGTTATGTGATGCTTCCCTGAGTGTTATAACCAAGCACTGTCCACCTTAATTACTTCCATTGACAAAAGTGCAGCCAGTACTTGGCCTTAACTAGCAATTTCATTAGTGTCAATCTCTTTGACAGATTTGCAATGGGAATATTAAAAGAAAAAATGGTGGATGATTCTCCTAGCCACTCAGCAAAAGCCCTACTGCATAATATCTAGTCTGCTGCAGAATGTGCTACAGAAAGAAAAAACCACAAACATCAATCATGTTTCTGATTGTGCATATTGCTAATGAACAAGAGGAAGAAGTTTTAGTTATCTGTAATATTTATATCGGACGTCCTTAGGAAATGCAACAGGTAGTTCAATTAGGAACTGCAGATGAAGTTCGTGACAACGATCACAGTTACAGTAATGGAAACACTGATAACCTGGACTGGGACATTCCATTATTGAAATCCTAGGGCAGAATAAAAAAAGGAAGATTGGATAAGATGTGATAATGAAGGTGCAGATCATGAGAGCCACCTTGAAGAGGTGAATTTGAATTTGCTAGCATTGTCAGTCACGTCTGAGTTCCAAGGCATTTTGATGTGAACATTTTGATTTGTGCTCCCTTTGCCATTAATAGAACATCCTCCTTCTCTGTACATTAAGAAACCAGAATAGCTTAAATGATTCAGGGCAGTTGGTGTGGCACACAGACTCACTGTGGCTTCATGCATCCCTATTTGATAAGGGTACAGCCAGATTTGGCCACATGAAACAGTTTCATGACTTTCTCGATCCCGATGGCCTTTGAATAACTGGAGATGGTTATTTATCTTTCCTTCTTAAAGGTTATGTGCAGGTCACTGAATCCAGCAACACAGCCTGCAGAGATGTAACAGATGCAATTAAGAGCTTACATGCCTAACACTGGAGAATTTGAATTTGCTAGCATTGTCAGTCACGTCTGAGTGCCAAAAAATCCATATAAAAATTAAAATTCTTACCTCTCTTCTATGCCCTTCAATCACTCTTCTTCGTGCTCTTGAAATGCCACACATCAAATTATTTGAAGATTATATCAAGAATATTGAGTGAGCCATAACCACTTTTTCTTTTAAAAAAAACATGAAGTACAACATTTCCCTTGCTCCATTCCTCTGCAATTTCTTCCTTGCCTTCTCATCAGCAAAGATGCCATTTCTGTGATTTTTTTCCCCTTCTGCTTATCCATCAGCTATATAAAATGTCATGTATTCATTGTGTAATTGCCGTTTACTTGACATTTTACTCCTCCCAATGAAATACATGACAAGTATAAAACATCAAGGGAACTCTGACATTTCATTTCCTGCCTTGTCTTTTAAAGATGCAAATTCAGCAGCCACATCAAGGAAGACAATGGAGTGGTTAGGGAGAATGGAGTTAAAAAGCATCCAAAGGCCATGAGTGGAAGGAGAATAGAGGCAATGGGTAAAAAACAGGCAAATTAACTTGCAGGGGGGAAAGCGGATGGAGATGCACCATCCATGGGCTTCCCATCTCAAAAATACATATCTCAGAGCTCTAATGATCTAATAATGTCTTAAGCTCTTTATTATGCAGAAGGACTAAAAATCCTCAGCTTCTTCAGTTTATCCAGATGCCCCGTGCATATTTATCCAGAAGATCCAATTAGTTCAATAGCATTTGTCACAGGTTGCTATGCTGCTGAAAACAAAATATCTAAATAAAGGTCTTCTGCTTCTCCAGTCTAGAAGCCCCTCTTCAAGCCATGAACTCAGCTGGGTGTCCTGTTCTTAAATTGATACCATACTACAATCGGTTGTAACACTGCAGTTGCACCACCTGTGTCTCCCCTCCAATAGCTTTATCTCCGACTCCAGGAGCCCTTCTAAAAAACATATTTATTTGTTTATTTTCCATTTCTTGTACACTGCCACCATTGTGCATTCCAGACAGATTACAAACCTGTCAATAAAACAATGAAACCTCCAAACTATATCATAATTAAGTCTTTAGAAATAATATAAAAGGCAGATAGCACGTTTCTAAACAGATAACTGGCAAAGAGCGGATATTACTATCCAAAGGTTTGTAAGAATAGCTTTGCTTTAGCAATTTTCTTGAAAATGCCTAAAGTTAAGGCCAACTGTGTTGGAATGGAGAAACCTATTACAGGTTTCAGTGCAACTATAGATAAGCAATTCTTCTCTGTTCCTAATCCCTTTTCCTCCTGGGCAAGGGGACTTGAAACATCATCTCTTGAGTAGAGTCATGTTGGAGGAGAGGGTCACATGGATATCCTGGACTTTATTAAGAATATTGCAGTAATTCAATCTAGAACAGTGGTGTAATTCATTTTTTTTTACTACCGGTTCTGTGGGTGTGCCTTGGTGGGCATGGCAGGGGAAGGATATTGCAAAATCTCAATTCCCACCCCACTCTGGGACCAGCCAGAGGTGGTATTTGCCAGTTCTTCAAACTACTCAAAATTTCCAGAACCGGCTGAATTTCACCCCTGATCTGGAGGTAATAAAGGCATGGATGACCAATCCAAGAGTATCCAAAAAGAGTCACAACCGGAACAACAGCTGGAGTTAGGGAAGGCTCTTGCTGATGGCTTTGTAGACAGCTAATGAGATGACATTGGAGAAGAAACTAGAGTACCATTATGGAAATACTAAGAGAAGAAGAAACATGTAGAAAGACAGGAGAGGGTTAAGACATTTGTACTGCTGCGCCTCTTCCCCTGGGTGTAAGAAGGGAAGGGAAGACATCAGAGGTGGGTTCCTACCAGTTTGCACCTATTCGGTAGAACCGGTTCGTCAAATCTACCGAACCGTTTGTTTAGCAGATGTTTGAAGTTATGACAGTGCTGAAAAAAAGTGACTTATGACTGGTCCTTGCACTTACAACGATTGCAGTGCAAGTGGCATTCATGTGATCATTCTCTGGCAACTGACTCACAGTTATGACAGCTGCAGCATCTTGCAACGATGTCATCACCATTAATGGGGAAACATACAGGGAAGATTGCAAGTAATGGTCATGTGATGTCTCACTTAACAACAATGGCAAAAAGGGATTGTAAAATTGGGCATGGTCACGATGCCTCACTTAAGGACTATGCTAGCTACTAATGAATTTTCCGTCCTGTCCCCCCCCCCCTCACTGCAGTGATAAGTCAAGGACACCCTGTATAACCTCTCCTACCAAACACTATCAAAATCTGTCTGTTACTCTCCTCTTCCCTCCCCCAATGATCTGGCTTCACCCTTATTTGTGAAGCCCCCAACTGCCTGAAGAATTGTAATGTTTGATTTGTCATAAAGGGGGAAAAAAAACCTATCAAATAATATGGGAACCATCACATTAGCTACATTCCAATAACTGCATTTAATACGAATAGAATTAAATGAAATTTCATTTGTATTTTGGCATGGAGTGGAGATCCCGCTGTGCCACCCAAAGTTCAAGTGTGGCCTCTGGTTTAAAAAGGATTCTTCAACCCAGATAGAATGGATATTTATAAGTTTTATAGGGTGGCATAGGGACAGAAAATTACCTTCCATTCTGATGTAATAATAAATAATGATAAAACTCAGAATCATCCAGTTGACACTATGTTAATGTCTCATTCTACATCCATTCAAGGATCACTTTTTCCAAATGAATGATTAAATGAATAAATGGAATGAATGATTAAATAAATAAATAGAAACATGGCTCATTTAACTCAAGTTTAAGCTTAGATGGAAAGTAATCACTGCTACCATTGCTTACTGTATACTGAATATTAGCTTATGTATGTGGTGTGTGGAATAACTACTTCACTCTCATTTCTTCCTTTAAGAAAAAAAATCCTTCTTGAATATTTAATTAGCGGTGGAACGTTAATATCATAGCTGTACATGCTCTTAATGATTAAAGATTAAAAATGCCTTTTTTAAAAAAAGTAAGTAATTAATCACTTTTGGAGGCCAAGTTGTCATCAATGGAGAGCAGAAATCATTTCTCTGTTGGGAATTACTGGTGGAGATATGCCTTTTAAACTCTTCCCCTAGCTTGATCCCATTACCTCACTTAGCTGGCATTAGAAGATACAAGGCATTTGAATGCTATTCTATTTAGCTGTGAAAGTTAATAACTTTTGATAGAACTAGTCTGTTTGTTCACCTAACTTTTCTAACCAGTTTTTCTCCATCTTGTGGCAGTAAAGTTTGTTTAATGATGGATTCCAATATCAATTATATGTGTGAGGAGCAAACACTATTTTGGTATTTTTCCGAAAGCTGAGGTGGCACAGTGGTTAGGGTGCAGTACTGCAGGCCACTTCAGCTGACTGCTATCTGCAGTTTAGTGGTTCAAATCTCACCGGCTCAAGGTTGACTCAGCCTTCCATCCTTCCGAGGTGGGTAAAATGAGGACCCAGATTGTTGTTGGGGGCAATATGCTGACTCTGTAAACCGCTTAGAGAGGGCTGAAAGCCCTATGAAGCGGTATATAAGTCTAACTGCTATTGCTATTGCTATTCATACGGAGGTGGGAATTCTAAATATTGAGGCAATACTGTGGGGGGTTATTGAGATCTGTAGTTCAACAACCTCTAAGCTCTACCCTTCTTTAGTAGAACGAATAGTCTTCGAAAGACTACAGATTTAAAAGTTGGCTGAGACAAATATTGATGCTGAGTTATGCACTATCCATTTTTTCCACAACCATTCATAATTTTATGGGCCCTTTATCACCTTTCCATTTGCCTTCTTTACAAACTAGACACTTCAATTATATTAATTTGTCTTCACAATTCAATTTACTTTTGGTCTTTTTTCTATTTCTATATTAATCCCTTTCAGAAGGACTAGTTCTATATTATTATTGATTTGTGCCAAAGTATTGTGATACTGTCAATTTATGTTGCATTTGCTTCCTAATATTCCTGCCTGGAATTTACAACTGTTTTTCTTACCACCATACATCAGGGAGGGTTCCCCCCTCCCCATTCAGTTGTTTGCAACTACCTGAAGATTTCTTCAAAACAAGAATAAACAACTTATGATCCTTCAAATGTTCTTGGACTATAACTCTCTGCAGTATTCACAAGGCTTCCTCTCAAACTATTATCATTTCAAATCTACTTACTTTGAACTTGTACTTCAATTGAGATACAGGGATTGAAACAGTCGGCTTCTTTGAGCCTTAGTAGAATAATTTCCAAACTACTGCTTAGCAGATTATCTCTGTCCTCTTCCTGGCAGGTAAACCTTTTGTGAAGCAAGTGGATGATGGCATTTGTAGCGTTTGGAGGCAAATGTTTGAGCAGGTTGCAGCATATAGCTGGCCTTGGCTAGTCTCCAAAATGTGGACTTAGATGGGGAACATCTGGGAATTCCAGAGCTGTAAGATAGACTGAGAGGTCAAAAGCACATCCTGGAGAAAGCAAGCCCAACCATAAAGCTTCCAAGGAAAATGTATAACTGTGATTACCCGGAGCTGACCTTGACTTTGGGCTTCACAAGATAAGATAAATAATAGCATTGTCGGTGTTTGAGCGGTGGGGTGTTTATTTGTACAAGAAGGAGCTTCAGTATTAAAAAAACAAAACAATATCAACACATTTTACTTCTCAAACAGATTGTTTTTCCTGTAGTTGCAAACAGTTGACATCCACCTAGTTTTTACACCTTCCCACAGTTGGAATGATTATCATAGCAGACAGAACTGGCTGCGGATGCCAGATAACAAAAGACTTTCATCTTCTGCTTGCTGGAGGTTCTAGGCTTCACCCTTATGACGAGAACCATCCATTTCTAACCTTCTCCCTTTTTTTCTGATACCCCCCCTTCTTCTCCCACACATATAAGTCAATCAAGAGGATATAAGTTGCTGTTCTAAGATTCCTGGATCTTTGGCAAACCAAATGCCTTGGAAAGTGCACCATTGGCCACAGGAAACTAAGATATAGGACAGTGATGGGTAACCGTTTCATCGTTGCGTGCCGAAAGCACACACACATGCACACATCCATAATGCAATGCACGTGTGACCCCACTCATGTACACCCTGCCCAGGGGTGGGTTTCTCACCCCGTTCCAACCGGTTCGGTTGGAACGGGGCTGGCGGCGTCCTCGTGCACGCATGTGGCGCACGCATGCGTACTAACGTCTGTGCGATGCTCCAGCTGCTCCTGGAGGATCGCGCAGGTGCTGTATGCATCCTGCGCATGCATGGAAGCGCAGAACTCATCAAAACCGGGTAAGGAGCGTGGGCGGGCATGTGGGCCCTTCGCCGTTCCTGGAAGTTACTTACTTCCGGGTTCGCTGACCAACCGGTTCGCAGGGACCGCCGCAAACCGGTTGAAACCCACCCCTGACCCTGACCCTGTGCATGCATGATGCCTGTGCACCCCCACACATGTACTGCAACCCTTTGCATTCCCCCACCTTATATGTGCGTCCACCACGTGCCCAGTTCCTCACGCATGCACGGCAGAGAACAGAAAATTAGCTGGCTGACAGGAGGCACGTGGACGTGT
The DNA here is from genome assembly GCF_009769535.1 of Thamnophis elegans. Lineage (NCBI taxonomy): Eukaryota > Metazoa > Chordata > Lepidosauria > Squamata > Natricidae > Thamnophis > Thamnophis elegans. The sequence goes on from NC_045546.1 coordinate 86,361,241, forward strand.
TGGGGTGACAGCTTGTGTGTCTGCAGAGAGGGCTCTGCGTGCCACCTGTGGCACATGTGCCAGAGGTTCACCATCACAGTTATAGGAATATACATTTTCTTAGATTTGCCTGTTGTTGAGCACTGTGCCATGTTGCTGAAAAACCCATCTCCCCAATTTCCTTAGCAGAGGCTGAAGTTAAATTCACAGCTTTTCAGTAGAAAATACCATGTTTCACCCTTCCCATTTTTGCAGAAAGGAAAACAGCAAAAGAGCACAGAGCACTTAGCTGTGCCTTATCATAAGCATACAGTTTCCCCCCCCCCTTCAGTGCTAAAGCCAGTAAGTAATTCTGGAGCCTCCTCTTGATGAATCTCAAGGCTAATTTGGAATTAGAATAATTTTTGGTTTTGATAGTAACTATTATTTAATGAACTCTGGTCTTTCATTTGGCAGCCAATCACTGTAAAAGGTTTACAGTCTCTTTCATAAGGAAAGAAGTAAACTAGGCATTTAGTCAGACCAGTTTTATTTTTAGAGTTTTAGATGTCAAGGGCATTTTGTGCCATTTTGTCTCCTCATCCAAAGGTAGTTGCATTATATTTTACAATTTCCTCTTTATATATCAAACTGAAATAACCTTTCAGAGAAAATACAGAAAATATTAGACTTCCAGGTTTACTTAAAATAAATAGTTCTTGACAATTTTATTTCTTAATTGAGTACAGGATGAGAATGCCTTATCACCTAGACCCACTAGGAAAAGATTCTGGGCTTTGGAAATAAATTGGAAAATAAATTGCCAATAGATGATAGATAGATGATGACTGACAGACAGATGATTGATATATCAATAGATTAATAGATCAGGAGCCGAGGTGGCACAATGGTTAGAGTGCTGTACTGCAGCCACTTCAAGATGACTGTCATCTGCAGTTTGGCGGTTCAAATCTCACCGGCTCAGGGTTGACTCAGCCTTCCATCCTTCCGAGGTGGGTAAAATGAGGACCCGGATTGTTGTTGGGGGGCAATATGCTGACTCTGTAAACCGCTTAGAGAGGGCTGAAAGCCTTATGAAGCAGTATATAAGTCTAACTGCTATTGCTATTGCTATTGCTAATAGATCGATTGTAGATAGATGATAGACAGACAGGCAGACAGATCATTTCTCTTCAAGAATTGTGTTCCTGACATTTCTTAACAGAAGGAAGTGAGTTGACTGGTGCCTGCTGGTTAGCAGACACAGAGCATTTTTAATATTTACTGATGCAGTCAATAAAAGGGTCACAGTCTCTAACAAGACTTTCAAAATAAGACTGGAGTAGCTTAAGTGAGTATAGAACATGCAACAGATTATTATAATGGTTTGCATAGGAATATATGTCTTGTAGTAATGCCAGATCATTAGTTTACCTAGAGATTGTTTCCATTGGCAAATATCATAGGGACATTGGTGCCTGAGACTTTCCTCCCAGGAAATGCTAAAGAATTTAATCTGGAATCTACCTCAGTTCATGGAAGACATAAATGAAGTATTACTATCCCATTATATAAACATGTGTGCAATGTCTACCAATGGGAGTTTATATTTGTTTGCATAAGAAATGTTAGACAGGAATAATAAAAAAGCAACGTAAAACATGAAATGACCTTAACAGACAGACTATATGATTTGATAACACTATGGGATGATCTTTTTATAGCTATCCCACCATCTCTGTATTTTTCCTTACTAATGGCATTCTAATCAATCCTAAATCTAGATTCTAGCACTGTGTAGCATAGACATTTGCATTGTGGTATCCTTATACTATCATTCTTAACATCAAAGGAACAGCATCAGTCTCGCTTCTAATATCTCCTCTCTTTCCAGGATCTTCAATTGACTTCATCTGCCTTCTCCCTTGTATTTCTCTGCCTTTCTTCTTCAGGCTTAGGCCATGAACAAGCATCATAAATGACAACTCTTCATAATTGTTTGTTTATTTGTTTATTTTTGGATAGAAAGAAAGTGTTTCTATATATTTTAGAAAGAGAACCATCTAGCAGGATGATGTGCATTCTCTTTGTGTCTAAGTTAAGTTGGGCACCTTCTTTTGCCCATCTCCTTTCTGAAATTGGCGTTTGCATGGAAAAAGGCAACAATCCCAGTGGAAGAGGAGAGAATTTTATTGTGCCAATATGAATATGCAATCAGGACACTGCGGTGTGGATATTTTTAAACTCCATAGACTTGCTTCTCAAATGAACAAAGCTTGCCTTGTTGGATTTAAGCTTTCTCATTTGCTATAGAAAATGACTGCACTTCAAGCCGTTGCTATGCACCGTGCTGGGCAAGACAGCGCTTCGCTGATTTCATCTGAACTCCAGTTAAGTTAACTTGCAGCGATATGCAAGTTATAAACAGAGTCCACTCCCTATTTGTCAGTGTGAAACCCCCGCTCCCCCAAATAATTTTTTCCCAAAGATGCAATGCAAAGAACTCTACACTTCAATTAATTCAGAAGTACTTCAATTTAATCAGGGTTTGCTCTGAAGAGCAATCAACACAGTCAAGTCTAACTATGTGAAACATTCTCTCAGTGTAAGTATGGTGATGGCAGTTCAGGACAATGGGATGAAATGAAGGTATGCTGTGCTCATAAAAAGAAAGGGCACAGCACTGTACAGTTGGGGGCGGGAATCACCCCATCTGACCATGTTGGTGGTTGAACTATTTTACAGATGTGTGAGAGAGTGTTCCTGATAATGGGAATCTGATCTGAGCGAAGATTAGTGAAGTGGCTTTTGCAATTACAACATAAAAACATAGAATCTATATCACAGGATAGCAGTGTCTCACACTTAGCTTGTTATATCCTACCAGGAGAAGAGTAAAACAACATAACACAGACCATGCTCTATGCACATATCCTTGCATTGTGAAGGAAAGCAGAAGGACATGTGCTCAGGTAAGCAACACTTTAGAGAAGCAGCAGCAAAGGGTTAGACACAGAGGGGACTACACTCTGTCTACAACCTAATCCCCCCCCCCTTGTAATCAGTAGACTATCCATTGGATTGAATCTCCAACCTCCTATGCCTCAGAAATGATTGCTTTTCATGGTCTACGTGGTAGTTTTCCACATGAAGGAACTTATCAGTTTGAGCAGTCAAAATGTAAAGAATTAAACAGTGTCTTTACTGTACAATTAAGTCATCTAAGTATAATCAACAGATGGTAAGCAAAACATCTATGCACTAAGCTGGACAACTGGTTAGAAGAAGATATCCTAGTAGAGGATGAGTAAGCATGTTTTAGGGAATGAACATCAACTTTAGACCATTGTCTTCTCCTTTCCCAATATCTAGCTGAACAGTATACATGTAGCCTTTATACCTGTAACCTGTAGACTCTGACACCACTTCAAGATTCTAGTTATTGGACCAAACTCTAACAATCCATTATGGATAGGCTTATAATCCACAAAGTGCATGAATAAACAAAAAATAAAGTGTAAAAATAAGACTGCACCACATGGGTATCTGACCAACCCAATAACATCATCAAGAGCTGTGTGACATTAGGAGAGGAGGAGCCAACATCGCTTTCTACCCATCTCATCACAGGGCACCTGAAGAAGCAATGCTCAACCAAACTAGGACTCAAAACACAGCCTAAAGAGTTGTCCCTGCATGGCCCCATGAGAGTCTGACAACCAATCAGAATACAAGCTCAGATTCAAAGCCCAGAGAGGGCATAAAACCAGGGACTCTCAGCATCACCCAACATCTTGAAGCACGTGATCCCCCTTTTCTGTTCAGGAACTCAAGCCATGTGGTCCTGTCCACCATTAAAACCATCTTTCTGAGCAGCCTCCATGTTTCCAGTGTCTTTTTCCTCATTTGGAATTTAACCCAGGACATTTCTTCCAACAGTGTGATTCTGAAATTTTGGTTTGTTTTAGTTTTGGTTTTTATAACAGATTATAACAGAATAACAGAGTTGGAAGGGACATTCCAGGTCTTCTAGTCCAACCCCCTGCTCAAAGCAGGTATAACATTTCAGACAAGTGCCAGTCCAGTCTATTCTTAAAAGCCTCCAGTGATGAAACACCTACAACTTCTGAAGACAAGTTGTTCCACTGGTGAAGTGTCCTCACTGTTAAGAAAATTCTCCTTAGTTCTAGATTGCTTCTCTCCTTTATTAGACCATTATTTTTTTTTGTTTTTTTAATAACTTTGGTCTTTCTGAATGCCTTATCTGTCATGCCTGAGTGTTTGTGCCATCTTCCTCCTAGCAACAGCACAAATATGCCTTGGCAATATTTTCTTTTAATGCTATATCCTTGGGCAGATGCCCAATCCAAACAGAGATTCATCCTCAGTTATTCCAATGTTTTTTCCTGTTCTTCCATTTGCCATAGCATATTTTATTGACAATATGGATTTATGGCCTTATTTATGAAAAGGTGGGTTTAAAATATAGTCAGCAATTGGAATCTGACCATCTTCTGTTGCCAATTTAGGCTGGAATGAGCATATCCGTCTCCCTTTTCTTCCCAAACACTCTCTTCCTGTTGACTGCTAAGAGGAGAAATGGAAAATAGAGAAACAGAAGAACAGTAGTCAAGAAATAATGCCTATTGAAATGCAGCTGATATTAAAGCTGAAATGACAATAATAAAGGAGAGATGGAAGAAAGGTGAAGTTAAAAAGAAGACAAAAGACAAGATGAGGGACTGAAAGCACAGACAACCAGGAGGAGGAAGGAGGAGACAAGATGAAGAAGTGAAGGAAAGATGATGGAAACAGGACAGGGAATCAAAGACAACCTGAGAGAAATTAGGACAAGAACTGTCTCTGTGTGCTTATTTATTTCACACATATATTTTTTTTAATGGAAGGGGAAACTAATGTAGAAAGAATCTGAACATAAGGTTAGAAAAACAATAAACTAAGTTGATTCAAGCATGACCAGTTTCTTGCCTCTATTTCATTACAACACCTTTTTTCAATTTCATATAAGATATAATGAGGTAGAATAGGAAAAGAGCCACAATGCAGGATGCACTGATTGATCTCCCCCTACCCAGACCCCCCACCCCCAAAAAACGTGTTTTATCCTCTGAGGTTATATGCAAGAAATATCCAGATTGAAGCGTGTATTCCTTGCATTACTAACAAATATAAAACACTTTCTTTTGTTTTCATCTGAAAGCTTTAAGCATTGAAATATGTTGGCTAACTAGGCCTTACCAACCCTCATTATAACTCTTTAACCCGAACCCTGTCTTTAGCCTGCAGCTTTTTCATATAAATTGCCTGCATTGCAATTTAAAGATCTGTAATTAAAGGTATAGTTTAGGTTAAGATTGCCAGCCCATCAGAGAAAGGAAAGTTGAGCATTAAGTCTGTCATGTCAAATGTCTTGTTTTCCATTTAGTAATACAGTTTTGCAACCAAAGGTCATCGCAAAATACATTTGCAAAATCATATCCAAAAATGGAAAATAAAAATGGTTTCATTTTTTTTTTTTTAAAGGCTGCTTTCGTACAGTGGAGGCTTAAAAAAGGAGAGTGAAGTAACAGTTCTCTTTGCCTTATATGGTTCAGAGAAAAATGTCCAAGTAACTTTTCTTTATAAACAGAGGAGAGAGATATTATTTTAGTAAAAAAAAAATGTTTAACCATTGGTCCAGCATTGACCACATTTGTTTCAAAAGAATTATTCTGTGTATCTTTGGCTTGCAATGAACATTTATCTGGTCTTTCTTTAGGTGGATTTTGCTAGTGTTAACAAAACTCTGTTTTCTAGTTTCATTTTTTACTTAAGCTGAGCCTTCCAAATCCATCCTGAAATCTTGCATTGCTATGATTTTGCCAAGTGGGGCGAAACTTTAGTCACTAG